>NW_028260896.1:5000-35915 GCF_056163025.1 Triticum urartu | reverse complement strand
TTTTTACCATAAGTATTCATTTGATCTTGATCCTTGTGGAGTGAAAAAGACGCTATACTGGATCTGCACATACTTACTGACAATATCCATAAATGGCTTGTTTTTGGTAATCGGCGAAGATTACCATATTGATATTCGGGCGCATGGTAAACATCAGTACTCCAGTGCATTTCGCCGTCTGATTCAGAATAAATATGCTTTTGTACCCTTTCTTTAAAATGTAAAGTGGACGTTCCGGCACGAATCTCCGCAATTACTTGTTCGGATTTTACATATTGATCATTTTGCACTAGAATCAAGCTTTTTGAGGGAATATTCACACTATATAGAATATCTTGACTCTGAATAGTTACATGCAAGTCTATATAACATAGAAAAGCAGGCTGCCCATGACGGGTACGTGTGGGGTGAACCAAATTCTCATTGAATTTTATTTTTCCATTCGAAGGGGATCGTACAAGGTCGGCAGTACCCCCTGTGAATACTCCGCCAGTATGAAAAGTTCTTAATGTTAGTTGAGTCCCTGGCTCCCCAATTGATTGACCTGCAATAATACCTACGGCTTCTCCCAATTCGACCAGATCACTATGAGTAGGACTCCGGCCATAGCATAATTGACAGATCCAAGAAGTGCTTCGGCAAGTAAAGGGGGTTCTAATATATATTGGTTGTGCTCGAAATGGTTGTGCTCGAAAGGCAGTTATGAATCGATTGACTAATCCAATTCCAATATCTTGATTTCGCGCGGCAATGCATCGTGAACCGATATATATATCGTCTGCTAATACACGACCAATTAGTGTTTGGACAAAAAGTTTTTCCGTCATCCCATTTTGAGGACTTACAGAAATACCTCGGATAGTACCACAATCTCTTCTACGCACAATAATATGTTGAACTACTTCAACAAGTCTACGTGTAAGATATCCAGCATCTGCTGTTCGCACAGCAGTATCTACAACCCCTTTGCGGGCTCCATAGCAGGAAATTATATATTCTGTCAAAGAAAGTCCCTCGCGTAAATTGCTTTGAATAGGTAAATCAATCATTTGTCCTTGAGGGTCCGACATTAATCCTCTCATACCTACTAATTGGTGTACTTGAGATGCATTTCCTCTGGCTCCTGAAAAAGACATTAGATAGACTGGATTAGAAGGATCCGTTATCCGAAAATTTGAATTCATTTCTTGTTTCAAATATTCACTTGTCGCATACCATATCTCAACAGATTGGCGTAATTTTTCTACCGCGTGTACAGCCCCATAATAATAGTGTTTCTCCAAAAGAAAACTCTGTTGTTCCGCGTCTTGGACTAACCATCCCTTAGAGGGTATTGTTAAAAGATCCTCGATTCCTAACGAAATCGATGTAGTAGTGGCTTGATGGAAGCCCAGAGTCTTTAGTTGATCCAGTATATGGGATGTATATCCCATTCCAAAATGATCTATTAATCTGCTAATAAGTCGTTTCATACCAGTTCCGTCTATCTCTTTATTATGAAAGACCAGATTGGCCCGTTCCGCCATACATAAGTACCCCCTTTTCGGCTGAGTAGGATTCGACAATTGCTGAGTAGGATTCGACAATGGGCCTGAGTCAGTGATTCGAAAATTTAATTAACTTAATTGCCTCAATCTCAATCTGGAATTCGCGTGGCAAATAATGATGATACTAGGGAAATCGGAATGCCCCCCGAAAGGGGAGGGGCATCGCCGAATCTAACTTTCTTGTTTAGGTAGTGTATGAATAGGCCTGACTAAATCCTTGTATGGCTTCCTCTATTTCTCTATAAAAAGAAATATGACCAAGAGTGGTTCGAATGTATATCGAACGAATTTCTTTTTTTCTATTTCCCATTATTAGATAGTGGGCATAAATCTCATGATAAGTCCCCAAAGATTCATATTGAACTTCAATCGGAACTTCTCTTGACCCAATGACGCGTTGATCCAGGTTCCATCGTAGCCACAAGGGACTATCTAAACTGATTAGTTTTTGTCTATAAGCTCCCAGTGCATCATAAGAACTAGAAAAATGGGGTTCTTTATCTTTCCTATATTTAAAATTATTATTATTATTGTAATTTACTTTTAGATTTGGGTAGTTTCTGCAACTATTATATCTATTTGCACAAATACCTCGACGCTTTCCAATCGTTAATACATAAAGCCCGATAAGCATGTCTTGGGTTGGTACGCAAATAGGATCCCCAATAGCGGGAGATAAGAGATTCATATGAGAAAACATAAGTAAACGGGCTTCTGCCTGAGCTTCCAAGGATAAAGGTAGATGAACAGCCATTTGATCTCCATCAAAGTCCGCATTGAAACCCTTACACACTAATGGGTGTAAAGAAATAGTACGCCCCTCTACTAAAGTGGGTTGAAAGGCCTGTATGCCTAATCTATGCAGGGTAGGTGCTCTATTTAACAGTACAGGATGTCCCCGCATAACTTCTTGAAGTATTTCCCATACAATGGGTTCTTTTTCCCAAATTTTCCTTTTAGCAATCCTTACATTAGAAGTGGCGCGTTTCGTGATTAAATCGCGAATTACAAATAGCTGAAAAAGCTTTATTGCTATCTCTAGAGGTAATCCACATTGATGTAATGAAAGCGAAGGACCCACAACAATGACAGAACGCCCCGAGTAATCGACCCGTTTCCCAAGCAGAGTCTCGCGAAACCTTCCCTCTTTACCTTCAATTACATCTGAAAGTGATTTGTATACTTTATTGTGACCATCCCTCGTCGGTTGCCCGCGGGACCCACTATCAAGAAGTGTATCCACGGCTTCTTGTACCAATTTTTCCTGGCACATTACTAAATCTGCTGGCGCTAATTCACTTCTTTTTAATAGATAGGCAAGATTGTTGTTCCGACGGATAACTCTCTTATAAAGTTCATTAATGTCTGAAGTCACTACTTTATCTCCAGACCTATAAACAATAGGTCTCAATTCGGGAGGAAGAACCGGTAATAAGCACAAAACCATCCATTCTGGTTCTACATTTGTTTGAATAAAATGTTTCGCCAATTGCATGCGTCTAATCAAAAAAACTTTTCTTATTCGTCTTTTTCTATCTTCCCACTCATCTCCACTATACCCCTCGTCTTCTAATTCCTTCCATTCGACCAAAGAATTCTCTATAATAATTCGCAAATCCAAATCTGCTAATTGTTCTCTAATAGCACCTGCTCCTGTCGCAATTTCCCGATTTCGAAATGTTGCAAAGCCTGGGGTAGAAAAAAAGGGAGAAATGCTGTGGTTACAGGATGCAATTTCCTCTTCGAATAAACCTCGTAATCGTAAAAAAGTGGGTTTTTTAGTGCTGGGCCTAGCAAAAGAGAAATCGCCGTATACTAGGCCCTCCAACTTCTTAAGAGGTTTATCTAAAAGATTCGCGATATAACTAGGAAGACCTTTCAAATACCACACATGAGTCACGGGACATGCGAGTTTGATGTATCCCATTTGATATCTTCGTATCCGAGAATCCACAAATTCGACCCCGCATTTTTGGCAAAATCTTTCGTCTTCGTTTTCAGCTCCGCTCGCTCGAGAATTGCCACAAGCGCAAATCCCGCTTTTTATGGGTCCAAAGATTCTTTCGCAAAACAATCCATCTTTTTCTGGTTTATCGGTTTTATAATGAAAAGTAGAGGGCCTTGTGACTTCGCCAACGACTTCTCCATTAGGTAGGTTTTTGTTAGCCCAAGCCTTTATTTGTTGAGGGGAAACGAGTCCAATTTGAAGTTGTTGATGTTTATATTGGTCAATCATAAAATAGAAATAAGAAAAGAATTTATATTTATTCCGATCAAACTTCCTCCCTATTAACCTGGAAGTTCTTTTCAGATACAAGGAAATGATTCAGTTCTAGAGCCAAAGATCGTAGTTCTCGAACGAGCACTCGAAAAGATTCTGGAGGATCCTCATGATTAGGTATTCTTTTTCCCCAGATCGTAGCATTAAGTATTTCTTGGCGAGCTATAAGATGGTCAGATTTATAAGTAAGTATCTCTTGTAAAATATGAGCAACACCAAATCCTTCTAAAGCCCAAACTTCCATTTCTCCTACTCGTTGTCCCCCTTGCTTGGCTCTTCCTCTAACCGGTTGTTGTGTAACAAGTGAGTAGGGCCCAGTAGAACGCCCATGAATTTTCTCATCAACTTGATGAATTAATTTTAAGATATAGGACTTCCCTATTAGAACAGGTTGCTCAAAGGGGTCGCCTGTTCTTCCATCAAATATTCTGCTTTTTCCCGGGTACTCGGGTTCAAATACCCATGGATTTTTTGTTTCTTTACTGGCTTCATATAATTCTGAAAACACAAGTTTTCTTGAAGCCTCTTGCTCATATCTCTCATCAAAGGGTGCTATTCTATAATGTTTCTTTAGCAGATCCCCCGCTAATCCGAGCGAGCTTTCAAATATTTGTCCCACATTCATTCGGGAGGGTACTCCTAAGGGATTGAAGACCATATCAACGGGTGTTCCATCTTGCAAATAGGGCATATCTTGCCTAGGCAAAATTTTGGAAATGATCCCTTTATTCCCATGTCTTCCGGCTACTTTATCCCCAACTTTGATTTCACGTTTCTGTAAAATATATACACGAACCATTATGTCGAGCGGGTCCCTTTGGATCCATTTCACATCGATAACGCGCCCTCTTCCACCTATAGGTAATTTCAGAGAAGTTTCTTTTGAAGTGGAAACCTCAAGGCCAAATATGGCCCGTAATAATCCAGCTTCCGCGATATAAGATGATTCGCTCGCTATCTGAGGCGTTAATTTACCTACTAAAATATCACCAGTTTCTACCCAGGATCCCAACCTAACAACTCCATTTCTGTCCAAATTGCGGAGTAAATGTTCTTCTAGATGTGGTATTTCTTTAGTGATTTTTTCAGCGGAGCCCTGGCTTGTCGTATCCGTCTGAATTTCATATTTCCGGATGTGAAAAGAGGTATAAATATCTTCATATACCAAACGTTCGCTAATTAGTACTGCGTCTTCAAAATTGTAACCTTCCCATGGCATATAAGCTACTAATACGTTTTTTCCTAAAGCAAGTTCGCCCCCAATTGTAGCAGCTCCTTCTGCTAAAATTTGTCCTTTTTTAATGGATTTACCCCGTGGAACCCGGGGTTTTTGGTGCATACAAGTATTTTTGTTAGAGCGACGGTGGTTAACTAAAGGAATACTTATAGTCTTCCCACTACTTGATAAAAGTATCTTATGACTATCAGTAGAAATGATCTTTCCCTCGCGTTCGGCTATAATGGAAACCCTCGAATCTAGAGCTGTTTGGCGTTCCAATCCAGTTCCAACAATGCATTTCTCGGACCGAGAAAGCGGAACTGCTTGGCGCTGCATATTAGAACTCATTAAAGCCCGATTCGCATCATTGTGCTCAATAAAAGGAATGAGAGAACCCCCAATAGAAAAATATTGGAAAGGAAAAATACTTCTAACATGAATCTGTTCCCATGCAATAGTCAAGAATTCTTGACGGTATCTAGCCGGAACAACCTGTTCTTCCTGAATACCTTGATTCAAGGACAAAGAATTTCCTGCTGCTATCATATAATATTCATCTCTATTTGGTGATAGATAAACCACCTGTCTCTCTTTTTTTTCTTTTGCTTTCTCAGCAGATATTTCATAAAACGGACTCTCTATGGATCCCCACAAGTGATCAATTCTCGCATGAATTGTTAAGGATCCAGTAAGTCCAACATTGATTCCTTCAGACGTGTCAATTGGACAAATACGCCCATAGTGACTCGGATGAATATCTCGGCTCCGAAAACTTGCGGTTCTCCCCGTCAACCCTCCAGGACCTAAACAACTCACTTTTCGCCCATGAACAGTTTGTGTCAATGGATTCGTTTGATCAAAAACTTGAGATAACGGGTATGTGCCAAAAAAGGTCTCATAAGTAGTTATTAATAAAATTGAAGTTGAAGTTGGAGTTACCAAAGTTTGGGGAGTCGGTTTCGATTGACGTATGAATACTCTACGAATAGTTTTTTGAACTGCATGTTGTAAACGACCAAGAGCCAATCCGAATTGATCTTGTAACAGATCCGCAACCGAACGAATACGTTTATTTTTCAAGTGATTCATATCGTCATCGTCAAGTATACCCGTTCCAAATTTCATTCCAATCAAATGATCCGTAGCGGCCAATACATCTCGTGGTAACAAGAATGTATTGTTCTGAGGAATATCAAGATTAAGTCTCCGATTCATATTTCGTCGACCAATCCTTCCTAATTCACATTTTTGTTGAAAAAATTTCTTTTGTAATTCCTCGCATAAGGACTCCGAAAATACCAGGTCCCCACCTACACAAGCAAATTGTTGATAAAACTCCAAAATAGCTTTTTCTTTTGACTCAATCCTCTTCTTCTCTTTAGCATTCGGGAAAGACAAGAAAATTTCAGGGTAGGAAACATTATCCAGAATTTCTCTTAGATTCGAACCCATAGCTGATGATAGAACTAGAATAGATATCTTTTGTTTTCTACTCACGCGAGCCCATATCCTTTCTTTTTTATCAATTGCTAATTCCGATCTCCCCCCCCAATCTGATATTATAGTGCCAGTGTAGATAGAAATTCCCTTATGATCTAATTCCGAGCGGTAGTAAATACCAGGACTTAGCAATATTTGATTGATCACAATTCGGTATATTCCATTTATAATAAAGGTTCCTAAGGAATTCATTATAGGAATGTTTCCGATAGAAATGGTTTGCTTTTGCACATCGAAACCAAAAATTAATCTCGCAGATACATATAATTCGGAAGAATAGGTGAGTGATTCATACACAGCATCTCTTTCTTTTATCGAGGGTTCTAGCAGTTGATATCCTTTCGCAAATAATTGAAATGCAATTTCGTGATCTGGATCTTTAATTGTTGGAAACTTGTCAAGTTCTTCTGCCAAGGCTTGATTAATGAACCTACAAAATCCCTCGAATTGGATCTGACTAAATCCGGGTATTGTGGACATTCCCTCGTTTCCATTCCGGAGCATCTTAATCTTAAGTTTCCTGTTTATCAAAGAAAAATTCCATTATCAGCTCACTCTTCATCAATCCCTATGGATCGATCTAGCAATCATGGAATCTATATTCTGTTTACTGAATCACATGAAATTCTAGGGAACTCCACATACGTATTTCATATATGTATTTCATACATATGAATAGAGACCATTTGGACGAAAGTTCGAGTTTGCCAGGGGTACAAATGAAATGAAAATGAATTGATAAAACATTCCTACAAAAAAAATTCTGCCACTTATACTTTATGTTATGATATTCTAATCAGATTGGATGGCAAAGATTTCTCATTTTATCTCCTTTCTATGAATGTAATAAAGCCGTAATATAATATACTAGAAAGTTTGACTTTACTTCGATTTAGAATAGCGTGCTTACTTTAATTTCTCAAAATAATTTGAGGGTTCTTTTTTATTTCGGATCGGAGTAGTATAATTGCTAGAAAATTCAGTATTTCATTGTGGAATTCTAAAATAAAGTAAGTCCCTTTTTTAAGTACATGCCAATCTAGTTATCCACCTCTCCCCATATCCATGCTTTTCTTTTATCGTAATTTCACTTGGGTACGCCAAGATAGTCAGGTTATACTCTATATCAGAGCAAATTTCCTTTTTTTATTCAAGATATTTAATTTAATACTTTGAAAAATTAAAGCATGATTCCCCATAGAGATATGTACATAAAGGGGATCTTTGGATAATAATGCTGTTCGGACCTAAAGTTTACCTATACACGGATTAAGCATAAAGCCATAATATTTTATTATGCCATTGAAGGGGGGGGAGATAATACCGATTTAAGAGTAGTTCACTACTGCAATAAAAAAAAGAGAATTCTAGTTAACGGTTCCAATTTATTCTGAATTTTGCAGCCTGTGAATAGAAATCCACTTTTTCTTCTTTTTCATCTCAATAGAAAGAAATGGGAAGTTTTATTGTGTTAACAATGTATGTTTTAAGATAGAATCTATCGAGGAGAATAATAGAAACTGGATCAAAAAAAGCAGGAATAGATTTTTTGAAAAAGATTGGAAAAAAGTAAGTAGAATTATATTCAAAATAAAAGGGGCTTTTCGTAAGAAAACGTGGATGAATACTTGCTGTTTTCTAGATTTTTGATCGGATTTTTTGGCGGCATGGCCAAGCGGTAAGGCAGGGGACTGCAAATCCTTTATCCCCAGTTCAAATCTGGGTGCCGCCTGATCAATAAAATACTTAGGTTTTTTTTATAGTGCTGATCGAATTCGATAAATTTTTACTTCGCATAAGTTCGGGCAAGAGAGTAACTGGGCCTGCCGATACTGGGTTTAGAGAAACCATACCATAGTTCTATCCTCAAACTAGGGTTAGGGTTTGTTTTGACGGTAGTGGCCAAAATGGTTATCAATAGGGGTGAGGTAGTGTTTCCTTATTCTTTTATTATATGAATTTGAATTGGTTCTTAATTGAGATTCGATTTGATAATTTTAAAATACGAGGATAAGATGTCAGAAATCTTGGTATCCAAAGAAAGGTCCCTAAGGGGCATTCTTTTTTTTTTTCAATCTAAGATTCAAGAAGGGACTCCACGAAAGAATATCAAGACTTACTAATTATTATACATTTTTTTATCGTACATCTTATGTTACCTACATACACTAAAGTAAGGACTACTTAATTCTAACGAGAATCAGATTAAATAGGTCGATCAAAAATCAATTTAGGAGTTGTATTATGGATAAAATCTCTTCATTCTTTCATAGAATGATACAAAGCAAGGCTGCAGGGTTTAGGTCAAAAATAAACATTAGGTAAGGTAGGTATCCAATAAATATTTATCTATCGATAATTTTATGGTATATTCGGGCGTCCTTTGCTTAAAAAAAAAAAAAGAGTAACAAAAGGAATAAAAAATCTTCCTATTCCCGCTTCTTCTATTCAGGACATCATTCCCGTACTCTTTCTTTTTTAAGGAAAAAAGGGCTATAGTATCTCGTATTTTTAATGCTCTCTAATTCTACCAGAATTCCTATAAGAATTTGTTAGGAGTAAATTCCTTGAACTGATTGATCCATGGCCTTAGGGCGGAATCCCTTTTTGACTCTGTACCCTTGATTCCACTATGATTATTGATCAATAGTAGAATAATCCCTTCATAGAAATAGGAGACATAATTTAGATGGATATAGTAAGTCTCGCTTGGGCTGCTTTAATGGTAGTCTTTACATTTTCTCTTTCACTAGTAGTATGGGGAAGGAGTGGACTCTAGGGATACTACTAATTGATTAAGTAATCAAATTGTTGTATCAATTCTTTTCTTTAATGGATCATTTTGCATTAATCATTTTGTCAAACGTTATTCTTTAATCTTTTTCTTTAGTTTTGTTTCACTCCTGTAAGAAACTCTTGTATTGTAAGTTGTAATGTAAGAAAGAGCCATTATACCAATTCAGAATTTCTACTAGAAATGACGAATGGTTAAAAAAAGTTCTATACATAAGAAAATTAGACTTTCTTCCACGGAACTATTCACGGCATATCACACATTTTCCATTTCCTTTTACTTTTTACTATAGTCTATTCTTCATATTATTTTTCTTTCCTTCCATGGATTCTTTGGTCAAGAATTGTCTTAGATTTTTTTATTTTGACCTGATTGAAATTAAGTGGATGCAATGAAAAAAGAAATTGAATTAGACTACTTAACTATTTCAATCTACTAATCTATTCTATGTAGATTCAAAGATAATATAATAGAAAGAATCTAAAGTGTCGTAGAAAAAACTATATGTAGTTCTTTCTACCACACTTTAAGATTCCAACCAGATCCTTTCATTTAAGACTTGGATTTTTTTTATTTAATCCCTTTTTAATTTCTTCAATGATTAATTGGAATTCCAATTAATTATTTTGGCTGACTGTTTTTACATAAATAATAAGTAAAAAAGAAGTAGGAACTAGAATGAACAGTGCAGTAGCAATAAATGCGAGAATATTGACTTCCATAACCTCTTTATTTTTTATTTTCACAATAACTCGGGATGTAATCCCATGGAGAGGAAAAAGGGGTATCTTGTAAATTCAAGGGTAGGGCTTGCATTCTGATAATACTGAATCAATTCAATATTATGAATATCGGATCTATCAAATCAATTCATGGATGAGAGTTATATTTCACGGATGAGAGTTATATAGTATAACATAGGAAGATCCTCTATCCACACTAAGACCAAAATGGGTTTTTTGATTGGATTAGGAATTCCCTCTTTTTTAATCCTTTTCTACTTTTTCTTTTCTATATCTCTAACCCACGAGCTTTCTTAATCTTATACTTTCTTAATCTTATACAATTTCCCTTCCTTTTTCTTATAGTTATACATACAATTATGTATGTATTATATGACCAACTTTCACTTTCTATGGGTCACATAGACATCCAAATAAGCAGTAGAAGTGAGATGGGGAAAAGAGGTCTGAAATAAAAAGGGAATACGATTTATGTATGGATTCCGGTAAAATACCGGTACTCTATTCCATAAGAGTGGAATAGGAAATTAAGATGAGGATGGTATCATCATAAAGAAAGATAGAGTAATATAATATCCTAAATTCTACTAATCCACATATCGTATGTGTGTCTTTCTTTATCGATTGGGAGTAGTGAAAAAAAAATTCCTATATGCCCTCCCTCCCTCTTTAATGAGAGATGCAAAATAAAAAAGTGAAGTAAGGGTGCCCTGTGGGTATTTGATCTTGCTCCCTGCCCCTTTTTTTCATGGAAAAAGGAAATATCAATTTCTCCATTCATTGAACCCTAGTTCGGGACTGACGGGGCTCGAACCCGCAGCTTCCGCCTTGACAGGGCGGTGCTCTGACCAATTGAACTACAATCCCCGCGGGGTGTATGGCATACCCATTCTTAAATAGAACCATAAGAAGATTCGATTCGTCTTTCGTACTCTAAGAAATAGACGAATCATATACTACATACCCACATATTATATTATACGTGGGTATAGTGAGAGTGACATAACTAGTATGTCGTGATTTTTTATCACTAAAAATGGATAATAATCCAGCCTTCAATAAGAAAAACTCTTTTGTTTGTAAGAAAGGAATGAGAGAGATATGGATTAGAAAAAAAAATTTCCCTTTTTTCTTTATCTTTTATTTCTATAGATCAGACATTTTATTTTATGGAAGAAAAACAAAAGGATTTAGTTCATACTCACGAAGCCCTAGATTTTTGGTTTGGGCCGAGCTGGATTTGAACCAGCGTAGACATTGTCAACGAATTTACAGTCCGTCCCCATTAACCACTCGGGCATCGACCCAGGAAGAATTTATTCTAGGGTTTTTGCTAATCTATGATTAACCTCCTTTCATAATACTCCCTACCCCCAGGGGAAGTCGAATCCCCGCTGCCTCCTTGAAAGAGAGATGTCCTGAACCACTAGACGATAGGGGCATCACTAGACGATAGGGCCATATACAACCGCTCGTGATTATACTATAATCATAGTATGAGCAGTTTTTTGGAATTGTCAATATACTCGAAAAGTATAAATAGATCCAAAGCAAAGAGTTTTTCCAACTTTTCTGTTATGTTTTCATCTAGGATTTTTTTTAGTTGATCGTTATAGATTAATTCTCCGTGCTTCATTTAGTGTTCATACCAAAAATGCATCCATCCCGCACTAAGTCATAAAATTCTCTAAAAATATAGAGAAAGTTTCAAAAACAAAGAAAAAAAGTGAATCAATTTAGTAGAAAAGTACTCTATCAGATTCGAACCAACGACTTACGTCTTAGCACGAGATTACTCTACCACTAATTTAAAAAGCCCTTTATCGGATTTGAACCGATGACTTATGCCTTACCATGGCATTACTCTACCACTGAGTTAAAAGGGCTTTTTATTTAATTCAAAAATTAGCCACTTGGATTTCCCATTATGGGTCTACTGCATAATGTACATATTATATATATAATATATAGAGATAGAGAGAGAGACATTATGTAGAGATTGTATATGTATATATCGATATCTTGAGAGCTCAAAATAAAATTAATAAAAAAAAACATACCCTACATAACATATCCAACTCTTCTTGGTTCAGGGTTTTCCGTTTCCGAAGACTAGTAAAATAGGCGGATTCTGGAACCCCAAGGATTCAACGGTATATGGATATGGAAAATATAAGATTTCCGATCCTAGCGGGAAAAGGCGGGGAACAGATACCCAATAGGATATAGGATCCTTGGGAGGAACTTTTGGTAATGGCCTTGATCCTCTATGCTATTTTTTATGTGTTCTTAGTTCTATTGAACTTTTTGCATTCTTTTAAACAAGAATCTAATAAACTAGAATTGAGTCAGTGGAAAAAAGGAGAGAGAGGAAAGTGTTAAATGGAGAGAGTCGACTAATCAGAGACTTTTAGGATCTTCTTTACATCAGGTAAATCTGTCGGCCCTGTCCGTTTTTTTCTTTAAGTTACGACTCTTTGCTGCTTACTTCTATCAAGCCATAGGGAAAGTCTATGATGAATTTGGAAAACTCATCTCACTCTTACTCTATGGCTCGGACTTAATGGGGGAAGAAAACATCTTCCATAATTTCTTTTTTGTTCAATTCTGGACAAAAAAGAAAAGGAAAAAAGGAATTTATAGGGACAGTGTTACCCCCTATATCCCCTAGTTTATATTGTAGGAATAATAAAACAATTTAGCAGTCTGACACACTTACGTCCTTGCAAAGTAAATAATTATTATTGTAGTCGTAACCGTAGAATAGGATCCTAATCAAAATAAATACATTTGGTTCAGGCGCTATTAGCATGGTAAGAAAAGATTTTTTTTACAGACCAGAGGGGCTATCTAAATCCTAAAGTAAAGGCGAGCGATCGAAGTAGAAGTACCAACGGCTCAGTGTCATGAACCTTCTCCATCTGATTCAATAAGGGGGAATTAGCCTTCTTGTCAAATGGCTATCCTTGACAAAGGGTACCATTTATACCATAATCTACAATGTAGCGGGTATAGTTTAGTGGTAAAAGTGTGATTCGTTCTATTAATAACTGAATTTGAAATGATATACTTAAGGCATCCTTAAGTTTTTTATTTTTATATTCCGATGAAAACTTTAGTTCTTATAAAGGATTAAATCCTTTTCCTCTCAATAGCATATTGAGGAAGAATATACATTCTGGCGATTTGTATCCAAAGACTAATTTAAATTGCATCCAAAATAAAAATAGGATTATGAGTACAGAGTCGCGAAGCATAATTTTGCATTGGATTAAGTATTCCAATTTTGAAAATATGAGTAAAGGATCTATGGATGAAGATACAAAAAAGTTGATTTCCAATCGTAACTAAATCTTCTTAAAATAAGGAATAAGGAAGCCAAATAGCTAAAAAACGATAGTTTTGGTTTACTAGAACCATCCGCATATTGTTTCAGCTCGGTGGAAACCCAATTCTTTTCCTCAGGATCTCTTGAATGAAATTAGGGAACGAAGTAAGTAGATTAGATGAATTTAGATAGAATTTCTATCTCCTACTCTATAAGGATCATCTAGAAAGCGGAGAGCTTTGGTTCCATTCAAATAGAAAAGCTGACATAGATGTTAAGTGGTGAGAATATCCATAAAGGAGCCGAATGAAATCAAAATTTCATGTTCGGTTTTGAATTAGAGACGTTAAAAATAATCAACCAACGTCGACTATAACCCCTAGCCTTCCAAGCTAACGATGCGGGTTCGATTCCCGCTACCCGCTCCATTCTGTATAAAAGGAGTATTCTATTTGTCTAGACATGTTAGAGGCTTGTATTCAAGCCTTTTTTGTCCACCAGTTTCTGGTACTCCAGAGCGGAGTAGAGCAGTTTGGTAGCTCACGAGGCTCATAACCTTGAGGTCACGGGTTCGATTCCCGTCTCCGCACTTAGCAGTCTGTATAAAAGGACTATTCTATTTCTCTAGATATGTATGGTAGAGGGGCGTATCCAACCCTTTTTTATTCATTAGTTCCCGGCCCTAGAGGGCAAAATTGAGCAGTTTGCGAAGTCACTTGCCTTCAAAAAAAGAAGGCGCAAGGCCTCTCCCTACCCTGCAGAAAATAAAAATGAAACGAAAGGGACAGTCTACCTCTCCCTTCCCTTTAAAAAAAGTTTGCCCGTTGTTTGTCTCAGTTAATACCCAATTTTTGGAGCTCTGTTGGCGAGTTCTATTTCTGCCTCTGGAGCGCCCTCTTTTTTTGAGTGGGATGCAAAGGAAGGGTAAGATAGTAAGGGATACGGCACTAGACTAACACCTAATTAATACTTAATTTAATATAAGTAGTTAAACAGTTAACTAGACTAAACTTTTTATCATAGTACTTTGATAAATTAAGCGGGCGAGCGGCGGGAATCGAACCCGTATCTTCTCCTTGGCAAGGAGATATTTTACCATTGAACTACGCTCGCTACGGTATATGATTTTATAGCGTATATCCGCCTGGGTCGACCTTCTATGTCTGGGTCGACCGTTTCATTTCATTTTCTATTATATTAGAGTTTTCCTTTTTTTATTATCTGTCAATGAATATTCTAATGGGAATGGAATTTCATAATACTGAAAGAGAAGAGCTAGCAATTCGGAACGCAAATTGCGTTTTAATACGTCTCACTATTCTAATTTTTTAGAAGAAATGGCCTTTATTATTTCTTTTTTATGGGGTTAATAAATATTAACCAAATTTCATTTAAGAAATGAGAGAATTCAGAATAGCTACGAGAAAGACTAGTCCAATCCATAATGATGTACCGGAAAATACAACATTTTTATTATTTGACCAACCATCAGGAGAAGCAAATACAAGGGGTACACTAATTACTAAGACTGAGGAAGTCGCAATTAATGCAAAAAACAGCTAATTGGAAAGCAATAGTCATATTTCTAATCCTCCAAGCTACCATCAAATAAAGTTGACTACATATTTGATCCCTCACTTAAACCAAAATTGTAAAAAAATACAAGAAGTAGGAGGGGTTTAATCATGAATCCATTGATTCTTCTCTTTAATTCAAATTTATTACTTAAACCGCTTTTTTATTTGGATATGGGGGTGAGAAGAGATTATTTACTCTTTATTTCACAAGCGGGTATAGCGGATCCTGTATCCGTGTATACAGTATACAGAGATATATCGAAAAGGAACTTGTATCTGATATCTTTCTAGAGGCTAATAAATCTTTTTATTTTTTATATGGCTATGTTCTATTTGTAGGAGTAAAATAAGGATTAGGCTGTGGAGAGATGGCTGAGTGGTTGATAGCTCCGGTCTTGAAAACCGGTATAGTTCTAGGAACTATCGAGGGTTCGAATCCCTCTCTCTCCTTTTGCTTATTGAATACGTTTGTTTCTTTCATTTTTATTTATTTTTTTTTTCTGTCCCTTATCTTTCTTTCATAAAAAGGAATGAATGGCTCGGCTAGATGGAATAACCGAGCCAGAACAGAAAAAAAGTAGAACAGGTATAAATAAGAAAATCTTAGTTAAGAGGGTTCATGTAAAGAACAGGTTCCAAATCACGATCGATTCCCTTTTCAAAACCTGCTGCAGCAGCTCGGGCTCTTCCTGCATGCCATAAATGGCCCACAAAAAAGAAGAATCCTAGAACAAAATGAGAAGTTGATAACCAACTTCTAGGAGAGACATAATTAACTGCATTGATCTCGGTAGCTACGCCACCCACGGAATTTAAAGAGCCTAAAGGAGCGTGGGTCATATATTCTGCTGAGCGTCGTTCTTGCCAAGGTTGTATGTCTTTTTTCAACCTACTCAAGTCCAAACCGTTGGGGCCCCTTAGAGGTTCTAACCATGGAGCACGAAGGTCCCAAAAACGCATAGTTTCCCCTCCAAAGATAACCTCCCCAGTTGGGGAACGCATTAGATATTTACCTAAACCTGTGGGTCCTTGAGCGGATCCCACATTAGCTCCAAGACGCTGGTCTCTAACTAGAAAAGTAAATGCTTGAGCTTGAGAAGCTTCTGGCCCGGTGGGTCCATAAAACTCACTCGGATAAGCTGTATTATTGAACCATACAAAACAACAAGCGATAAAACCAAAGACAGATAAAGCAGCTAAACTATAAGACAAGTAAGCTTCTCCAGACCATACAAATGCACGGCGAGCCCATGCGAAGGGTTTGGTTAAAATATGCCAAATTCCGCCAAATACACAAATAAAACCCAACCATACATGCCCACCAATTATATCTTCTAAATCATCTACACTAACAATCCACCCTTCTCCACCAAAAGGAGATTTTAGTAAATAACCAAATATAACACTGGGACTAAGGGTCAAATTGGTAATTTTTCTTACATCTCCCCCCCCAGGGGCCCAGGTATCATATACACCGCCAAAATAAAGAGCCTTGAGTACTAGAAGAAAAGCACCTAGACCTAACAAAATTAAGTGAATACCCAAAATTGTAGTCATTTTATTTCTATCTTTCCAGACATAACCAAAGAATGGAAAAGATTCCTCAAGAGTCTCGGGTCCCAGAAGCGCGTGATAAATGCCACCGAAGCCTAAGACTGCGGAGGAAATTAGGTGAAGTACGCCAGATACAAAGTACGGAAAAGTATCTAGAACTTCCCCCCCTGGCCCTACTCCCCAACCTAGAGTAGCTAAGTGTGGAAGTAAAATCAACCCTTGTTCATACATGGGCTTTTCTGGTACGAAATGGGCCACTTCAAATAGGTTCATTGCTCCGGCCCAGAATACGATTAATCCGGCATGAGCTACATGAGCTCCAAGCAGTTTACCGGACAAATTGATAAGTCTGGCATTCCCAGCCCACCAAGCAAAGCCGGTGGTTTCTTGGTCACGACCAGCTAAAACGAAAGTTCCATTAAAGAGCGTTTCCACGTGGTAGAACCTCCTCAGGGAATATAAGATTTTCATGAGGCTGATCCTGAGCTGCCATCCACGCACGAATACCCTCGTTTAAAAGAATATTTTTGGTGTAGAAAGTCTCAAATTCAGGATCTTCCGCTGCACGGATTTCCTGGGAAACAAAGTCATAGGCACGTAAGTTCAGAGCCAAGCCAACTACGCCAATAGCACTCATCCATAAACCGGTGACGGGTACAAATAGCATAAAGAAATGTAACCAACGTTTATTGGAAAAAGCAACACCAAAGATTTGGGACCAAAAGCGGTTAGCAGTGACCATTGAATAAGTTTCTTCAGCTTGAGTTGGGTTAAAAGCACGGAAGGTATTTGCACCATCACCGTCCTCAAATAGAGTGTTTTCTACGGTCGCTCCATGAATAGCGCATAGCAGAGCCGCACCTAATACTCCGGCAACTCCCATCATATGAAATGGGTTCAACGTCCAATTATGAAATCCTTGGAAGAAAAGGATGAATCGAAATATCGCTGCTACGCCAAAACTCGGCGCAAAGAACCAACCAGATTGCCCCAGTGGATAAATAAGGAATACAGAAACAAAAACAGCAATTGGACCAGAGAATGAGATTGCATTATAAGGCCGCAATTGAACAGACCGAGCAAGTTCAAATTGGCGTAACATGAAACCTATTAGTGCAAAAGCCCCGTGGAGAGCTACAAAAGTCCATAGACCGCCTAATTGACACCAACGAGTAAAATCTCCTTGTGCTTCGGGCCCCCATAGTAGCAACAAAGAGTGTGCTAAACTATTGGCAGGGGTAGAAACTGCTGCGGTTAAGAAATTACAACCTTCCAAATAGGAACTAGCCAATCCATGGGTATACCAAGAAGTTACAAAAGTTGTCCCTGTAAACCAACCCCCTAAAGCGAAATAAGCACAAGGAAAGAGCAATAGGCCAGACCATCCTACAAAAACGAAACGGTCCCTTCGTAACCAGTCATCCATAGTATCAAATAGATCATTTTCTTCTTTAGGAATTCTACCAAGGGCTATAGTCATAGTGATCCTCCTATTCAATTACTTCAACCATTTCCGAGCACCTCATATCACTTTCCAAGGCATATGATAGTTTTATTATCTGTGGACGATTTCTTTCTCGTTCAATGCCCTTTTTCAATGGTCTCGAAGAGAGAAATTTCCCATTTTTATCTATGGAGTCACAGTCACAACCGAGGTCGTGGTAAATCCATGAATTTGATTCGATTTGTTTTTCTTATACTATTTATTTGTTTTTCTTATACTATAGAAATAGAAATAAATTGTTTTTCTTATACTATAGAAAGAAATAAACCTTTGAATTCAGCATTATTCCAAGACTCCTATTTCAAAGTCTATCTTTTAAGGGAAAAATGCAAATAAAAGTAACCCTTCTTTTCCCATTCCCTCTCTATTGCATGGGTGGAAGAACTAAAATAATAGAGGATTCTGAAAAAAAAAAATGGACCTTCGAAATCCAATTTTATGTGTAGCGCAAAGGAGTTGCGATTTCTTCTTATTCCTATAGAACATCTAGTAACAAGAATATGAAATCGTAAATAGCGAAAAATTCTTGTCTTGCGCGGTCTAAGTCTAAGGAAATAAAAAAAATTCGCTTATACAATTTCATCTACATCGAATTTATATATCAGAATAGCGGATAGAGGCATCATTAAAGGAGTCAGGTCTACTTACTTTATGCTTCTTTCCAATTTTATGGTGGATTTGATAAGAACCCTTTTTGCTTTCTTGATAAATAATCGACAAAAAAAGCGTTTTTTTTATATAACCTGCTTGTTTTATTATAATTATAACAAGTCCTATATGGAAATGCCCGCTAAAGAGAAAATCTATTTGATTGTCTCTCGGCCAATATCGATTTTTAGAAAGAAAAAAACAAGAATTTTCTTCTTTTTTTATTAACATTAAGAAAAAAGAATATAATTAAAATGGAATTGGCAATATAATTTTTATAGACTTTTGAAAGAAAAAAAAGGGGTTTTTTGCAACCGTTATTTCTTATTTCTTGCCTATATCATATCACGGAAACCTTTCGCTTTGGAACGTGGAGAGATGGCTGAGTGGACTAAAGCGGCGGATTGCTAATCCGTTGTACAATTTTTTTGTACCGAGGGTTCGAATCCCTCTCTTTCCGCTCCCTTGGATCATTTGGGACTTTCGAATTGGAAAGAATTCTGACCCCCGGATTTTCTCATAGATAAATGTACGAAACAAATCCAATAAGAAAAAAAAAAACTGAATTTTTACTCCTCGCGTCCAGGATTCCGTCCTGGGTCATTAGATAAGAATCCAAAGATAAAGAGTGAAACAAAGAATATCACTACTGTATAAACAAAAAGTTTGAGAGTAAGCATTACATAATCTCCAAGATTTTTTTTTTAAGGAATAGATTACCAGTTTTTCCTTACCACACGGATCCACTAGGATGGTTTTTTTTTATACCTAAAAATGCAAAAAAGAATTCTTGAAAAAAATTGCAAGAATTCTTTTATAATAAGCACTCTTATCAATAGCAAAAATAGGGTTAGGTGGTTAGGTATTGTGTAGGTACCTTTAGGTACCTGCTCAACCTAGGTGCAGGGGAGTAGAAAGGCTGATCCAAATTTATTGCTGTAGCTACCCATTCAATGTAGAAGAATTTAAATTTTAGAATCGAAGGTTCATAATATAAAAATATAAAACTTCTCGGCTTTTACCCATTTTAAAATTTTTTTGGAATGAACACATCATTCAATTTGGCATACAGAGTACTAAAGATTTCATCGAAAACTTACAGCAGCTTGCCAAACAAAGGCTAATAGAAAAA
Organism: Triticum urartu; assembly: GCF_056163025.1. NCBI lineage: Eukaryota > Viridiplantae > Streptophyta > Magnoliopsida > Poales > Poaceae > Triticum > Triticum urartu. The sequence goes on along the minus strand of NW_028260896.1, from coordinate 16,088 downwards.
AGAATAGAGGTATAACAGGCATAATATCCACGATTGGATTGAAAATAGCATAAGCTTCGGGTAATTTGGCAAAGAAAAAACTAGTAGGATAAAGAACAGAATTAAAACAGATACAGGTTAAACTAAGTATATTAGGCATAACAAGCATTTCATTCTTGTAGAGTAAATAATTGGATTTTTCTTGAGTTATTTTTTTAAGGGAAAGAAGGAAAAGGCAGATTCAAAATCTTTTTTCTTCGGACTTTCCCAAACACAAAATACCTCCTTGTATTCGCACTCTCAAATGAGAGTGGAATAAATTCGACTTTCATATAATATCTTAATAGAATTCCATGTAATGATCAATGCATTTTTTTGATTCTATATTATCCGCATGTGTAGAATACTAGCAAGAGAATATCCCTCCTTTTTTATGTAATTGAAATGGTATTGACGAATAACAAATAAACATACTAGTGTTTATTAGTGTCGCATAAAACCCGAAATGGGGCGTGGCCAAGTGGTAAGGCAGCGGGTTTTGGTCCCGTTACTCGGAGGTTCGAATCCTTCCGTCCCAGATTGTTTCTGATGAAACAAACGGTGAAATCATATAGTATTCCGTACGAGACAAAAGTTTATTAAAGAGAATAATGATATCTTATTCTTTCTCAGAAAACATAATAAAGTCTTAAGTCCAGTCAAATTGACTATCTTTATTTTCATGAAAAAATGGGATCTATCAAGCACATTCAGGATATGCCTCTACTATAAAATCACTTAGTCATATTTTTTTCTTCCTTTTGGTATTCGAGTTGAAGAAGTACGAGAATTCTATAACTACCAAAAACTTTCAATCTTTTCATTGGAATAGTTTATTTAGTTATTATAGTTAATTGTTTTTGGTACTGAAAAAATATATTACTACTAGAATTCTAATTCTAGTAATTAAATTAATTAAACTTTTTTGGAGGTTGATAGTTTATTTATTGAGGAAGAGTCAATCCTTCTTTTCTCACTTCAAGATTGATCATCTCGAGCCATCCGTTGAGGGTGGAAATTTAAGAATAAATAAGTTTTAAGCAAACTTGTTTAGTCGTCTTTTTCAAACTATGTTTCATTCATATGATAGAATTTTAATATGGGTTTAAATAAATTGGATCTTGGCGGAGGCTTCCCGGATAAATACTTACTTTCTTTTATCCATATTGCTCCATAGATAGCAAGTTTTAATTAGTATAAAAAAACTAAACCAATGACTATTCATGATTCCATCCATATTGGATCAATTCTCTATACCACTTTGCAATGAAAAGAGGAATGTTTGTTATGGTAAAACTTCGTTTAAAACGATGTGGTAGAAAGCAACGTGCGACTTGAAGGACATGATCGATTGTGGATTTTGCTATCCATCATTTTCCATAGTAATGAAAATGCTCTTGGCTCGACATAGCCTGTTCTATTCGTTCCGAACCAAATTTGCGCTGGGTTTAAGTAACATAGTACACGATGGAGCTCGAGAGGACAGAATTTTTTTTATCAAGGGAAAGAATCTAGGGTTAGTGAAAACTAATAAATTAGGCCAACTTTGTCAGTCTATCCTTAATATAGAAATAAATCGAAAGGTTAAAATAAGAAGAAAGTCCAATAAAAGTATATCAGAATCAATCCCTCTTATTAGATTTCTATAGAAGAGATAAATGCTTTATCGAAGGAAATAAGAAAAAAGGGTATGTTGCTACTCTTTTGAAAGAAAAAAATAGGAATTCCCGAAGTAATGTCTAAACCCAAGGATTTCACAAATCAAAGATAAAGGATTCCAGAACAAGTAAACACAATTTTCAATTGTCTCAACAACAGAGTTGGATTAGAATAAGGAATAAAAGTCAATTCGTTCGAAATGAGACAAAGAAAAGAGTTTAAAGACGACTCAAAAATTTTGGAAGGATTTTGCCTTCGAAGTTTGTCAGGCAAAATTAGCCCACTTGAGTCATGAGTATAAATGAAATTTGTTTTTTCTGTAAGGAAATTAATGCACGTCATAGTCTAATTTCTATTATTATCGACAGAAATTCGAATCATTTTCTCGAGCCGTATGAGGAGAAAACCTCATATACGTTTCTAGGGGGGGGCGTTGTTTATCTACATCTATCCCAATAAGCTGTCTATCGAATCGTTGCAATTGATGTTCGATCTCGAAGAGAAGGAAGAGATCTTCAAAAAGTAGGTTTTTATGATCCGATAAAGAATCAAACTTGTTTAAATGTTCCAGCTATTCTCTATTTCCTTGAAAAGGGTGCTCAACCAACAAGAACTGTTTATGATATTTTAAGGAAGGCAGAATTCTTTAAAGAAAAAGAAAGAACTTTGAGTTAATTGAAGAACTAAATGAATCAAAAAATAGGATAGGAGAAGATTATTAGTATTCCTAGTTGTCTAATTATTTAGACACAATTTACCTCTTTTTTAATCCTATTTGGATTTATATTATATCGTGCCAATCCAACATAAGCCCCTATTTTATTTACTTTTTCTATCTAATTTGTTTTCTTACCATTGTATTTCCATTGACAAAGGTCTATTGAACAAATAGAATTTGTAGATAGATGGGTCTCTTTATCCTCACTCCATATTCAATTTTTCCGCCTACACTTCGCTCAAATGATAAGGGTGTTCCTCTTGCATGTATTCTCATACAATATAATATATATTTTTTATAATATATATTTTTTGTTAATAAAAATCGCTAAAAATAAGGAGAATTTGGCCATCGTGATTAGGGTCGCTCTTTTTTTAACTTTACTTTAGTGGAATTTCACCGGACCTGTTCGTTTTGGCATTTGAGTGTTTTTCATGGTCGATAAAAAAAATCTTTTGATGTCTTGCTAGTTCAATGTTTTGACAGAAGCGCGCGGTGTAATTCCATTGATTTTTGGATTTCGATCGTATCTAAGATCCTTTTTTTATCTGGGTTGCTAACTCAATGGTAGAGTACTCGGCTTTTAAGTGCGACTATGATCTTTTACACATTTGGATGAAACAACAAATTCGTCCAGACTCTTGGTAGAGTCTAGAAGACCACGACTGATCCTCAAAGGTAATGAATGGAAAAAATAGCATGTCGTAATAAAATCAATCTTTTTTGAATGGAATCCAAAATTACGATTTTCTGGGTCTAATGAATAAATGGATAGAGCCTGGCTCCAATTCTGGTAAAATAAAAAGCAACGAGCTGAACTTCCTAATTGGAATGATTCCCCGCTCTAATTAGACGTTAAAAATAGATTAGTGCCGGATGCGGGGAAAGGTTGGGTTTTCCTATGAGTGGACCCTTTATTTTTTCTTTTTTTTTTTAGAAATCCTAATTATTCTTGATTATGGATTGAATAAGGGATGTTATGGATTGAATGTGTAAAAGAAGCAGTATATTGATAAAGAGGCTGTATTCCAAAGTCAAAAGAGCGATTGGCCTGCAAAAATAAAAAACTTGTTCTGTTCTTTTTTTTTAATTAGAACAAACATAAACTAATTGGGTAGAAAAGGAGCAGAAAAAGATCTGTGGATTAGACTCCCTTTCTTTCCAGGGTTTGTATTAAAAATGCAACACCCTGTTCTGACCATATTGCACTATGTATCATCATTCGATAAACCGAGAAATGCTTCTTCTCTCTGATTCAAGTAGAAATACAAATGGAAAAATTCGAAGGGTATTCAGAAAAACATAAATCTCGTCAACAATACTTTGTCTACCCACTTCTCTTTCAGGAATATATTTATGCATTTGCCCACCATTATGGATTAAATGGTTCTGAACCTGTGGAAATAGTTGTTAGTTGTAATAACAAGAAATTTAGTTCACTACTTGTGAAACGTTTAATTATTCGAATGTATCAGCAGAATTTTTTGGATAACTCGGTTAATCATCCTAACCAAGATCGATTATTGGATTACAAAAATTATTTTTATTCTGAGTTTTATTCTCAGATTCTATCTGAAGGGTTTGCGATCGTTGTGGAAATCCCATTCTCGCTACGGGAATTTTTTTGTCTGAAAGAAAAAGAAATACCAAAGTTTCAGAATTTACGCTCTATTCATTCAATATTTCCCTTTTTAGAAGACAAATTTTTGCATTTGGATTATCTATCACATATAGAAATACCCTATCCTATCCATTTGGAAATCCTGGTTCAACTCCTTCAATACCGTATCCAAGATGTTCCATCTTTGCATTTATTGCGATTCTTTCTCAACTATTATTCGAATTGGAATAGTTTTACTTCAATGAAATCCATTTTTTTTTTTCAAAAAGAAAATAAAAGACTATTTCAATTCCTATATAACTCTTATGTATCAGAATATGAATTTTTTTTGTTGTTTCTTCGTAAACAATCTTCTTGCTTACCATTAGCATCTTCTGGAACTTTTCTGGAACGAATCCACTTTTCTAGGAAGATGGAACATTTTGGGATAATGTACCCTGGTTTTTCTCGGAAAACCCTATGGTTCTTTATGGATCCTCTTATGCATTATGTTCGATATCAAGGAAAGGCAATTCTTGCATCAAAAGGCACTTTTTTTTTGAAGAAGAAATGGAAATGCTACCTTATCAATTTCTGGCAATATTATTTCTGTTTTTGGACTCAGCCGCGAAGAATCCATATAAACCAATTAGCAAACTCTTGCTTCGATTTTATGGGGTACCTTTCAAGTGTACAAAAAAGTTCTTTGTTAGTAAGGAATCAAATGCTGGAGAATTCATTTCTAATAGATACTCGAATGAAAAAATTCGATACCATAGTCCCCGCTACTCTCCTCATAGGATACTTATCAAAAGCTCAATTTTGTACTGGATCGGGGCATCCTATTAGTAAACCCATTTGGACAGATTTATCAGATTGGGATATTCTTGATCGATTTGGTCGGATATGTAGAAATCTTTTTCATTATCATAGTGGATCTTCGAAAAAACGGACTTTGTATCGACTAAAGTATATACTTCGACTTTCATGTGCTAGAACTTTAGCTCGTAAACATAAAAGCACGGTACGAACTTTTATGCAACGATTGGGTTCGGCATTTTTAGAAGAATTTTTTATGGAAGAAGAGCAAGTTTTTTCTTTGATGTTCACCAAAACAACTCTTTTTTCTTTCTGTGGATCACACACTGAGCGTATTTGGTATTTGGATATTATACGTATCAATGACCTGGTCAACCCTCTTAATTAATCATTAGACGAAATTAAGAAACAGGAAAGGGTTGATAAATGATCAAGAAAAAACTTTTCTATTTTTCATTCTGAAATGTTCTTTTTATTATAATAAAGAGTAGGTGAATCAACTTACTAATTAAAAAAATTAGTAGAACTTCCTCTTTGGAATAGAAATTGGCTATTTCTACATAGGGAAAGTCGTGTGCAATGAAAAATGCAAGCACGATTTGGGGAGGGATTTTTCTCTATTGTAACAAGGAAGAATTATCTACTCCATCCGACTAGTTCCGGGTTCGAGTCCCGGGCAACCCATATAGAAAAGACCCATCAAAGTTTTTCACTTTGACTCACTTCATTTACAAATACAAAATTATTGGTTTGGTTAATTTAGTTATATGGATAGCTAATCTTTGGGCTGACTTGGTTGACATTGGTATATAGTCTATGTTATACTGTTAAATAACAAGCCTTCTATTATCTATATTCTAGTTAATACGTGTGCTTGGGAGTCCTTGCAATTTGAATAAACCAAGATCTTACCATGACTGCAATTTTAGAGAGACGCGAAAGTACAAGCCTGTGGGGTCGCTTCTGCAACTGGATAACTAGCACTGAAAATCGTCTTTACATCGGATGGTTCGGTGTTTTGATGATCCCTACCTTATTGACCGCAACTTCTGTATTTATTATCGCCTTCATCGCTGCCCCTCCAGTAGATATTGATGGTATTCGTGAGCCTGTTTCTGGTTCTTTACTTTATGGAAACAATATTATCTCTGGTGCTATTATCCCTACTTCTGCGGCGATCGGATTGCACTTTTACCCAATTTGGGAAGCTGCATCTGTTGATGAGTGGTTATACAATGGTGGTCCTTATGAGCTAATTGTTCTACACTTCTTACTTGGTGTAGCTTGTTATATGGGTCGTGAGTGGGAACTTAGTTTCCGTCTGGGTATGCGTCCTTGGATTGCTGTTGCATATTCAGCTCCTGTTGCAGCTGCTACTGCTGTTTTCTTGATTTACCCTATTGGTCAAGGAAGCTTTTCTGATGGTATGCCTTTAGGAATCTCTGGTACTTTCAACTTTATGATTGTATTCCAGGCAGAGCACAACATCCTTATGCATCCATTCCACATGTTAGGTGTAGCTGGTGTATTCGGCGGTTCCCTATTCAGTGCTATGCATGGTTCCTTGGTAACCTCTAGTTTGATCAGGGAAACTACTGAAAATGAATCCGCTAATGAGGGTTACAAATTTGGTCAAGAGGAAGAAACTTATAATATTGTGGCTGCTCATGGTTATTTTGGCCGATTAATCTTCCAATATGCTAGTTTCAACAACTCTCGTTCTTTACACTTCTTCTTGGCTGCTTGGCCTGTAGTAGGAATCTGGTTCACTGCTTTAGGTATTAGTACTATGGCTTTCAACCTAAATGGTTTCAATTTCAACCAATCTGTAGTTGATAGTCAAGGTCGCGTTATTAATACTTGGGCTGATATCATCAACCGTGCTAACCTTGGTATGGAAGTAATGCACGAACGTAATGCTCACAACTTCCCTCTAGACTTAGCTGCTGTTGAAGTTCCATCTATTAATGGATAAGGTTTTTCTGCTAACATATAAGAATTTTTGAAGACAGAAATACCCAATATCTTGTTCTAGCAAGATATTGGGTATTTCTGTCTTTATTTTGAATCTTTTTTTCTTCTTAATCTTTCTATTCAGAATTCAGTTAACGACGAGATTTAGTATCCTTTCTTGCATTTTCATAACTCGTGAAATGCCGAGTAGGCACGAATTCCCCCAATTTGCGACCTACCATAGGATTTGTTATGTAAATAGGTATATGTTCCTTTCCATTATGAATCGCGATTGTATGGCCAACCATTGTGGGTAGAATGCTAGATGCCCGGGACCACGTTACTATTGTTTCTTTCTCCTCCTTCATATTGACCTTTTCTATCTTTGCCAATAAATGATGAGCTACAAAAGGATTCGTTTTTTTTCGTGTCACAGCTGATTACTCCTTTTTTCCTTTTTAAAGAGTGGCATTCTATGTCCAATATCTCGATCGAAGTACGGAGGTCAGAATAAATAGAATAATGATCAATGGAAAAAAGAAAAAAATCCTTTAGCTGGATAAGGGGCGGATGTAGCCAAGTGGATCAAGGCAGTGGATTGTGAATCCACCATGCGCGGGTTCAATTCCCGTCGTTCGCCCATCGCATTATTGCAAATTCCAAAAATGCAATTTTCCATATTCCTAGTTACGTATTTACTTACGGCGACGAAGAATAAAACTATCGCTATATTTTTTCCTTTTCCTAGTTCTTCTTCCAAGCGCAGGATAACCCCAAGGGGTTGTGGGTTTTTTTCTACCAATGGGAGCTTTCCCTTCACCGCCCCCATGGGGGTGGTCCACAGGGTTCATAACTACCCCTCTTACTACGGGGCGTTTACCTAGCCAACACTTAGATCCGGCTCTACCCAAACTTTTTTGGTTCACCCCAACATTACCCACTTGTCCGACTGTTGCTAAGCAGTTTTGGGATACTAAACGGACCTCCCCAGATGGTAATCTTAAAGTGGCCGATTTACCCTCTTTTGCAATGAGTTTCGCTACAGCACCTGCTGCTCTAGCTAATTGCCCACCCCTTCCACGTGTGATTTCTATGTTATGCATGGCCGTGCCTAAGGGCATATCGGTTGAAGTAGATTCTTCTTTTCTCTCAAAAAACCCCTTCCCAAACTGTACAAGCTTCTTCCAAAGCATACGGCTTTCTAGATGTATATGACGATCTCTAGACAGATGGATCTTATATGAATCATATGATGAAGTACCACATGAGTGGATATATAGGAAAGGAATCCAAATCTGCCGAATCGCTCATGTTATGATCTTCTACATCCTAGGTCTCTGCGTTCCGTCATCTGGCTTATGTTCTTCATGTAGCATTCAGATCGAATGACTCTATGAAATTACGTCGATACTTCCACATATTATGGGTAACGTAGGAGACATCCCTATTTTCCCCCGGGGGGGGTCTTAATTACCACTGCTTAGCTTTCAATTTGCCTCTGACCATCAAATTAAATGTGAATAACCCGTCCTCCTCTCTTTGAAACAAGGGGCGCTTCCGGTTCTGTGCGTGCTTCAAACAATTTTGTCTTCTCCATATTACCATATCTCTAGAGCCAATAATTTTCTATGAGGAACTACTGAACTCAATCACTTGCTGCCGTTACTCAACAGTTTTCTGTTGAGGTCTATCCCGTAGAGGTAGTCAAATTGGATCAGTGATCGATTTCTAGGTTTCGTCGTAAACCTAATTGGTTACTTCCAATTACGTAAATCAATAGTTCAAACCGCACTCAAAGGTAGGGCATTTCCCATTGATATAGGAACTTTTGTACCAGAAACAATAGTATCTCCAATTATAGCCCCTCTGGGATGTAAAATATATCTCTTCTCACCATCCCCATAGTGTATGAGACAAATGTATGCATTTCGATTAGGGTCGTATTCTATGGTTACGATTCTACCAGATATGTCTTTTTGATTCCGTCGAAAATCTATTTTACGGTATAGGCGCTTATGACCTCCCCCTCTATGCCTTGCGGTAATGATTCCTCTGGAATTACGACCTTTACCACAACGGTGCCGTCCATGGATCAAATTATTTCGTGGATTGGATTTCACTTGCCTGTCTACGGTTCCCTTGCGTGTGCTCGGGATAGGTGTTTTGTATAAATGTTTCGCCGTATTATTAAGTATTCTCCTTTAGTTTTTTTCTCTATCTAGAAGTGGAATAGAATAACCCGGTTGAAGGGTAATGATCATACGTCTGTAATGCATTGTATGGCCCAGAATAGGTCCTATTCTTCTACCTTTTCCAGGTAGTCGATGGCTATTCACAGCTACCACCTTAACACCAAAGAAGAGTTCGACCCAATGCTTTATTTCTGTCTTAGTGAATCCCGATTCGACATTAAAAGTATATTGATTCTTTCCCAATAAACGAAGACTTTTTTCTGTAAATACTGCGTATTTGATTCCATCCATAAATCGACTTTCCCTCCTATGCTCTGAGTTCCAGTATCGATAAGAATTCGAGTTCTTATTGTTCTTATGTTATGGTATGAATATACCATACCAATTCGTTATGTATGGATGATGGATGAGATTCCATGGATAGAGAGCCAGTTCCAATAGACTTATGGAATGTTCCCGTTCGTGTGCATCCAGCAGGAATTGAACCCGCAAATTTACCAATTATGAGTTGGGCGCTTTAACCATTCAGCCATGGATGCTTAACAGGGATCATCGTACATCGTAAATAACCAATTTTCATATAGAAAGACATATCATAGAAAAATGAAATCGAAAATATTCCGAGATGGCAAATATTCGGAGATGACTATGAAAACACCTCTCTGGATCCTCGAATTGAAAGAGAGATTGAGAGGGATCAAGAATCCTAATTCTCGCTATTTGGAATGGATCCAATTCTATTGAGTCTGACTCATAGTGATCATTTCTCTTTAGCAAAGAATGACCTTGGTTATCAAAGGATTGAACAACCGGGATCCATTTACTTATGATACCTAGTTGGCATTGATAACAAGGATCTAATGAATTATGAGTTTAATAGATCCTCTTTAGCAGAAAGACGTATATTCCTTGCTCATTATCAGACAATCACTTATTCCCAAACCTCGTGTGGGACTAATCGTTTTCATTTACCATCTCATGGAAAACCCTTTTCGTTCCGCTTAGCCCTATCGGGTATTTTAGTGATAGGTTCTGTAGGAACTGGACGATCCTATTTGGTCAAATACCTAACGAAAAATTACGATTTTCCTTTCATTAAGGTACGAGGGCTTCTTATTCCACAAGAACGAAAGCACCTTTTCATTCTTTCATATACTAGGGGTTTTTACTTGGAAAAGACAATGTTCCATACTAAAGGATTCGGGTCCATAACCACGAGTTCCAGTGCACTAGATCTTGTAGCACTTAGCAACGAAGCCCTATCCATTAGTATTCCACATAAGAAATCCATTCTAGAAAAAAATACAATTAGATTAGCTCTTCATAGACAAACTTGGGGTTTGCGAGCCAAGGTAAGATCGGCTCGGGATCATGGGACCCTTTTCTATCAGATAGGAGGGGCTCTTGTACAAAATAGACTTACTAAGTAATAACCCCATAGAATCTATCTATATAAAGATAAAGAGGCAATCGTGTCAGGAAGCGGGTTTTTCTTTGGCCAAAAGGTACTTCGAACTTGGAACGAGCATGAAGAGATTAACGAGACTTCTTTCTCTTTTGAGTTTTTCTGGCGGACCTGCCGCGCAAGATCTTTGGTCTTCCCCTGGAACCGATGAAAAAAAGTGGATCGCTTCTTATGTACTCGCTCAGAATGATTCTTCTCTATCTATAGTTCATGGCCTATTAGAAGTAGAAGGTGCTCTGGTGCAATCCTTACCGACAGAAAAAGATTGCAGTCAGGTTGATAATAGTCGAGTGACATTACTTCGTCGGTCCGAACTAAGGAATCTGTTAGAAATGTTTTGAAATGGATATTGTTCTCTCTTTGATCAGGGATTGCTATATGAAAAGAAGTGGAGTTTGAAAAAGGGAACGGAATGCTCAAACCGGAACTGCTAGAGGAACGAATTTTCAATAGCATAACTTGGGCTCCTAGAATATGGCGCCCTTGGGACAATCTATTTGATTGCAGGGTTTTGTTCCGAAGCAAAGATATCCGCGGAGGCCGGTTCGTTCGTCCTATTCTGATATTCAGGACCAAGAGGTACTGGATTCTCTTTCGGATAGGCCCTGAAAGGAGAAGAAAGGCTGAAATGCCAACGGACCTCTGTCTATTCTCTAATTCACCC
>NW_028260895.1:0-35930 GCF_056163025.1 Triticum urartu | reverse complement strand
GGCTCAATACAATCAAGTCCGTAGCGTCTACCGATTTCGCCATATCCCCATTTCCCTCTTCTTTGAGACCAGGATTCCTTGTGTAATTTCATCCATCTCTTAGTTTTTTTTTTTGAATCATTGAGTTCATCACTCAACGTAGTCTAGCAGTTCAGTTCGACTCTATTTGAGAGACCTCGCTTGCTTATTGCAATTCAGAATTGAATTGATTCTATCCTTGATGTATTTGCAATTCAATCCGAATCAATATATCCAAAAGTTTTTATCTCCCCCACCTCCCGTCTTACTTTTTTATAGTATTCAAAATTATACTATAACGCTTGATATTTATTCTTTTTTTCTAATCAGAATTAGCAATTTTATTTACTCTGACTCTATGTTCCCCTTAGTGAAATATTAATCCTCAAATTATTAACAAATAATAAAGTCTATAATGATCGAATGAAAATACCAATAAATTCTATAATTTTATTTTTTAATATCCTATAGTTAAGCATATCAAGCTAACTTTATCTTTAAGAAGTTTTAGTATTTTTTTATTTTTATAAGTATAACTTCAAATTTAGAACTAGTTAATAGCTAAGATTAATAACTAATATCTGAGATTTTACGGATTTCCTATACTATACCTATTTCTATTTGTTACACTATTTCCGTTATGTAAGCCCACTTAGCTCAGAGGTTAGAGCATCGCATTTGTAATGCGAGGGTCATCGGTTCAAATCCGATAGTCGGCTTTTTTTTCTCTATCGATGTTCTACGAACAAGAATCTCTTTTTTTCCGAATTAAATGGAGAATCCAGGATCTTTTATGTTTTTTACCTTACAATTTTGCTAGATACAAAACAATAAAATAAATAATATATATACAAAAAAAAAAGATTTTGATGAAATTCCATTTTTTGGGGTACTTTAGTTGATTTTACTCTGTTTATCCTGTAGTTTAATTCAGTTTTAATTTCGATGTATTCTGTAATGTAAATACAATGAAATTAATTGTGTAAAATGAAATTTCAATAAAATAAAAAAAGGAGTCTTCATGTCCCGTTATCGAGGACCTCGTTTAAAAAAAATACGCCGTCTGGGAGCTTTACCAGGACTCACTAGAAAAACACCTAAATCCGGAAGTAATCTTAAAAAAAAATTCAATTCTGGGAAAAAGGAGCAATATCGTATTCGTCTTCAAGAAAAACAGAAATTGCGTTTTCATTATGGTCTGACAGAACGACAATTACTTAGATATGTACATATCGCTGGAAAAGCAAAAAGGTCAACAGGCCAGGTTTTACTACAATTACTTGAAATGCGTTTGGATAATATCCTTTTTCGATTGGGTATGGCTTCAACCATTCCTGGGGCCCGCCAATTAGTCAACCATAGACATATTTTAGTTAATGGTCGTATAGTCAATATACCAAGTTTTCGTTGCAAACCCCGAGATATTATTACTACGAAAGATAACCAAAGATCAAAAGGTCTGGTTCAAAATTATATTGCTTCATCGGACCCGGGGAAATTGCCAAAGCATTTGGCGATTGACACGTTGGAATATAAAGGACTAGTAAATAAAATCCTAGATAGGAAGTGGGTCGGTCTCAAAATAAATGAGTTGTTAGTTGTAGAATATTACTCTCGTCAGACTTGAACTTAACGAAAAAAGGAAAGGTTCATAGAATTTTCTTCCCCTTCCCCTTTCCCCGAACTAAATCGCCCTAAGACCATTACCATTAATTTGTATTTTCCCATCAACTAGCTAAAATTGATTAACCCTAGGATTAGGATCCTTTTTTCTTTTTTCCTCTATGTGTATTTTACATACCACAGTAATTTGCTATAGAGAATTTCTAATTTCTATTAAATCAAAATAAGATAATATAAGATATTATATTATTGCTGGAAAAAATTGTTATTTGATTTGATACATTGTGATCCTTAACGTTGATGAATTAAGAAAAACGGAAAGAGAGGGATTCGAACCCTCGGTAAACAAAAGTCTACATAGCAGTTCCAATGCTACGCCTTGAACCGCTCGGCCATCTCTCCTACATAACTTATTATGGAAAATAAACTGAGTGAATAGCGAGTTTTCTTATTCCTGCAGTACAGGTACAACCGCAACCACTCGGGGGTTCCATAGTTCTATTGGAAAAATTCCTTTTGATCTAAGTGGAAGGATACAGGATTTTTTACTAGAAATTGCGCTCGCTATAAAATAAAAGTTTTAATTTGGGTTTTCCCGCAACTAAAGAAAAAGAAAATGGAAGAATTCTTCTTATTGCATAATAAAATAAAGAAACCTTAGAATTCCGTTTGCATAAGATACGCTACACCATACTATCGAAATCAAAAATAGGGTATGAGACAATTAATAACTTTGAAAACACGAAATAGTTGATAACATAAGTTGTTGTTCAGAAATAGGAAAGTGGAATGAAATCCAGTCTTAGTCAAATATTTCATATCTCTTCGTGTCCAAGCAGAAGGAAAAGGATACAATTTGAGCTGAGCGGAAAATCCATATCTCTCTTATCCATTTAAAGCATATGGATTTAGAGTAGAGCATATGGATCAATCTATTTATAATTATAAGAATCGAATGTGTTTGTTTTTATGTTATTTTGTGAAGGAATGAAAACAATTCTATATAGAATGGGTTGGGAATTATGCCTAGATCCCGTGGAAATGGAAATTTCATTGATAAGACCTCCTCAATTGTAGCCAATATTTTATTGCGAATAATTCCGACAACCTCAGGAGAAAAAAAGGCATTTACTTATTATAGAGATGGTGCGATTTGACTCTTTTTTTTGCTTTTTTTTAGCCCTACCTATACCTCAGTCTTACGAAAAAGAGAGGGGGGTTGGCATAGAGAGAACCAAATTTGTAAAGCAAACAAACCCACGCTTCGGGAAGGTGAGGCGAACTAACAATTCCTTCCGTCGTGTATCCTCGATTGATGCGGCTTCAGATACTTCAATTGTAGATTTGAGTATTGAGCGAAAGGTTACACCTACAGGATATGGTATGGTATGGATTACAGGCCAATCCTACTCTATTAGTATCCGTAGGCAGCATAGGGGAGAAAAGCACTACACCTAGAAATAGGAATCAACAAGAGAAAAACTTTGTTAGAAATTACCCCTTTCCTGATCGGTATCAGGGCTGGGAAGAATGGTTGGGATAACAAACAACCATCAGGTTTGTACTTTGGATACCCCTATAACCATCAAAGATCGTTGAAGTAGCTAATTCCTCTAAATAGGAGGCGTTGAGAACAAAGAAATTATTGGAGCTATCGTTTTCCTCTAGCATTAATAGAATTCATTGGTGTTAAGAAAAACCTCTTGTGGGAAGGTTGGCTAGAGATTTCTTGGAAAAATACCAGCCCCTTTCGGTTCATAATGAGACGGGACTAATTCTATTTTGATTCTATAGATTATTTCGCTTAGTACTATTATGTACAGAAGGGAGGAGCCGTATGAGATGAAAACCTCATGTACGGTTTTGGAACGGAGATTTTTTGAATAGAATGAACGACCGTAACGGATGTTGGCTCAATCCGAAGGAAATTATGCGGAAGCTTTGCAAAATTATTATGAAGCTACGCGACTAGAAATCGATCCCTATGATCGAAGTTATATACTCTATAACATAGGCCTTATACACACAAGCAATGGAGAGCATACAAAGGCTTTGGAATATTATTTCCGGGCACTAGAACGAAACCCCTTCTTACCGCAAGCTTTTAATAATATGGCCGTGATCTGTCATTACGTGCGACTATCTCCACTATAGAAAGAAAAAAAAAAAAGAGAGGATCAAATTTTCTAGTAAATACTAGAAAAAAAGGGCTTTCTACATAGGGATCGTAAAAACAACGATTTTTCCCTATCAGCTGTAGGAAGGAAGGACACTTCACGAGAATCAAAAAACGAAGAAAGTATGGCCTATACTACTACTCTATGGATAAAGTTTCTCAAATTGATAGAGAAAGCACCGTAAAGATCAATTAGTGAGCGACTGGGTCGATACAACTAAAAAAAACTGCTTACTTATCCCATGATATGGGGCAAAATTTAGGAATCCGCTTATGTAATAGAGCCGATCCACTAAGGGATTAAGCAGCGGTGTAGTATCAGATCCCAAAGATAGTAAGTTCTTTTTTCTTTCTTATGGAAAAAAGTCTTTTTCAAGGATTCTATAGAGATTTCATATATGAAACCGGGATAGTTACCTCTCAGAAAATTTGAACGAAGGCTCTATATCTATCTATGCTTCATTCTTCTGAAGGTGGGAAAAAAGATCAAACTGATTATTGATAAAAATTAGGGTTTGAAACTTAGGTAATTAATTTCTTCTGCTTAACCCAAGAACAAATTGGATCGATTTTTGATAAATCGAATTCAGTTAAGATAGGGGAAATTCAGATAGCAATTTCTGAGCCGTATGAGGTAGGAAACTCTCAAGTACGGTTCTAAGGGAAGGAACTTCCTATTCCGACCGAGGAGAACAGGCCATTCTACAGGGTGATTCGGAAATTGCGGAAGCTTGGTTTGATCAAGCTGCTGAATATTGGAAACAAGCTATAGCGCTTACTCCGGGAAATTATATTGAAGCACAGAACTGGTTGAAGATTACGAAGCGCTTTGAATTTGAATAAGACCATGCTCCTTCTTTTTCATAAAATGGGTGGTTTGGTTGTTGATCCATTAATCAAATAAATTAGGTCGTAAGATCGAATCAAGAATTTCATTATATCCATTTCTTATACCTTCTATTTTATATGATATTTCATAAGAATAAACCATAGGGATAGGGTCTAGAATAGAAGTAATAAAGTGAATAAAAAGAGGGGGCAATCTAAATATTGCTAATATATTAGGACCATCTTATTAATAATTCTAATGAGTTATCTTGGAATTTAGAATCAAATAAAAAACCCTATATTATGCTCAAGGAAAGTAGATATAGATAGGAGCTTATGCCCTCAAAAAAAATACACTAGTTTCTTAAATTAAAAATAAAAAAGATTTTTTTCTTACGTCGAGAAATATTTGTTTTTCAAGATAAACAATGTCCGTTAGGCACCTAATCTTTATGTCATAATAGACCCGAACACTTGCCTCGGATTGACTTCAATATATAATTGCTCCAGTGAATAACTAAAAAAAAAATAGAAGGATGGTAGATAGTAAAGAAAAGAACTAATCACAATATCTATCTTTCAAAATCTATCTTTCAAAATCTATCTTTCAAAATATATATCTTTCAAAGATTCACTAAAAAGACAGTTGGCGGGTCTCTTTGTATGTCTTGTCCGGAAAGAGGAGGACTTAATGATTATTCGTTCGCCGGAACCAGAAGTAAAAATTGTTGTGGATAGGGATCCTGTAAAAACATCTTTTGAGGAATGGGCCAGACCCGGCCATTTCTCAAGAACACTAGCTAAGGGCCCTGATACTACCACTTGGATCTGGAACCTACATGCTGATGCTCACGATTTCGATAGTCATACTGGTGATTTGGAGGAGATTTCTCGAAAAGTCTTTAGTGCTCATTTCGGGCAACTTTCCATTATCTTTCTTTGGTTGAGTGGCATGTACTTTCATGGCGCCCGTTTTTCCAATTATGAAGCATGGCTAAGTGATCCTACTCACATTGGACCCAGTGCTCAGGTAGTTTGGCCTATAGTAGGGCAAGAAATATTGAATGGTGATGTAGGCGGGGGTTTCCGAGGAATCCAAATAACCTCTGGTTTTTTTCAGCTTTGGCGAGCATCTGGAATAACTAGTGAATTACAACTCTATTGTACTGCAATTGGTGCATTGATTTTTGCAGCGTTAATGCTTTTTGCTGGTTGGTTCCATTATCACAAAGCCGCTCCCAAATTGGCCTGGTTCCAAGATGTAGAATCCATGTTGAATCACCACTTAGCGGGATTATTAGGACTTGGGTCTCTTTCTTGGGCGGGGCACCAAATTCATGTATCTTTACCAATTAACCAATTTCTTGACGCTGGGGTGGATCCTAAAGAGATACCACTTCCTCATGAATTTATCTTGAATCGGGACCTTTTGGCTCAACTTTATCCTAGTTTTGCCGAAGGAGCAACCCCTTTTTTCACTTTAAATTGGTCCAAATACGCAGAATTTCTGACTTTTCGCGGAGGACTAGATCCAGTAACCGGTGGTCTCTGGCTGACCGATATTGCGCACCATCATTTAGCTATTGCTATTCTTTTCCTAATCGCAGGTCATATGTATAGGACCAATTGGGGTATTGGCCATGGACTTAAAGATATTTTGGAGGCTCACAAGGGCCCATTTACAGGACAAGGCCATAAGGGTCTTTATGAAATCTTAACAACGTCATGGCATGCTCAATTATCTCTTAACCTAGCTATGCTAGGCTCTACAACCATTGTTGTAGCTCATCATATGTATTCTATGCCTCCCTATCCATACCTAGCTACTGACTATGGTACACAACTTTCCTTGTTCACACACCACATGTGGATTGGCGGATTTCTAATAGTCGGTGCTGCTGCACATGCAGCAATTTTTATGGTAAGAGACTATGATCCAACTACTCGATACAACGATCTATTAGATCGCGTCCTTAGACACCGCGATGCAATCATATCCCACCTTAACTGGGTATGTATATTTCTAGGTTTTCACAGTTTTGGCTTGTACATTCATAATGATACCATGAGTGCTTTAGGCCGTCCACAAGATATGTTTTCGGATACTGCCATACAATTACAACCTATCTTTGCTCAATGGGTACAAAATATCCATGCTACTGCGCCTGGCGTAACAGCTCCTGGTGCAACAACAAGTACTAGCTTAACGTGGGGAGGCGGCGAGTTAGTAGCAGTAGGTGGCAAAGTGGCTTTGTTACCTATTCCATTAGGAACCGCAGATTTTTTAGTCCATCACATTCATGCATTTACCATACATGTGACTGTATTAATACTTTTGAAAGGTGTTTTATTTGCTCGGAGTTCCCGTTTGATACCCGATAAAGCAAATCTAGGTTTTCGCTTTCCTTGCGATGGGCCTGGCCGAGGGGGAACATGTCAAGTATCCGCCTGGGATCATGTTTTCTTAGGTTTATTCTGGATGTACAATGCAATTTCGGTAGTCATTTTCCATTTCAGTTGGAAAATGCAGTCGGATGTTTGGGGTACTATAAGTGATCAAGGGGTGGTAACTCATATTACAGGGGGAAACTTTGCACAGAGTTCCATTACGATTAATGGGTGGCTTCGAGATTTCTTGTGGGCACAGGCATCGCAAGTCATTCAGTCTTATGGTTCTTCATTATCTGCATATGGTCTTTTTTTCTTAGGTGCTCATTTTGTCTGGGCCTTCAGTTTAATGTTTTTATTCAGCGGCCGTGGTTATTGGCAAGAACTCATTGAATCTATCGTTTGGGCTCATAACAAATTAAAAGTTGCTCCTGCTACTCAGCCTAGAGCCTTGAGCATTATACAAGGACGCGCTGTAGGAGTAACCCATTACCTTCTGGGTGGAATTGCCACGACATGGGCATTCTTCTTAGCGAGAATTATTGCAGTAGGATAGTGGCTAGGAGGATTTGAAAGGCATTATGGAATTAAGATTTCCCAGGTTTAGCCAAGGCTTAGCTCAGGACCCCACTACTCGTCGTATTTGGTTTGGTATTGCTACCGCACATGATTTCGAAAGTCATGATGATATTACTGAAGAACGTCTTTATCAGAACATTTTTGCTTCTCACTTTGGGCAATTAGCAATAATCTTTCTATGGACGTCCGGAAATCTGTTTCATGTAGCTTGGCAAGGAAATTTTGAATCATGGATACAGGATCCTTTACACGTAAGACCTATTGCTCATGCGATTTGGGATCCTCATTTTGGTCAACCCGCTGTGGAAGCCTTTACTCGAGGAGGTGCTGCTGGTCCAGTGAATATTGCTTATTCTGGAGTTTATCAGTGGTGGTATACAATAGGATTACGCACCAATGAGGATCTTTATACTGGAGCTCTTTTTCTATTATTTCTTTCTACGCTGTCCTTAATAGCGGGTTGGTTACATCTACAACCCAAATGGAAACCAAGCCTTTCGTGGTTCAAAAACGCGGAATCTCGTCTCAATCATCATTTGTCAGGACTTTTCGGGGTAAGTTCTTTGGCTTGGACAGGACATTTAGTTCATGTTGCTATTCCCGCATCCAGGGGGGAGTACGTTCGATGGAATAATTTCTTAGATGTATTACCCTATCCCCAGGGGTTGGGACCCCTTTTGACGGGTCAATGGAATCTTTATGCCCAAAACCCTGATTCGAGTAATCATTTATTTGGTACCGCTCAAGGAGCGGGAACTGCCATTCTAACTCTTCTTGGGGGATTCCATCCACAAACACAAAGTTTGTGGCTGACCGATATGGCTCACCATCATTTAGCTATTGCATTTATTTTTCTCATTGCCGGTCACATGTATCGAACTAACTTCGGAATTGGGCACAGTATTAAAGATCTTTTAGAAGCGCATACTCCTCCGGGGGGTCGATTAGGGCGTGGGCATAAGGGCCTTTATGACACAATCAACAATTCGATTCATTTTCAGTTAGGTCTTGCTCTAGCTTCTTTAGGGGTTATTACTTCCTTAGTAGCTCAACATATGTACTCTTTACCTCCTTATGCATTCATAGCACAAGACTTTACTACTCAAGCTGCTTTATATACTCATCACCAATATATTGCAGGGTTCATCATGACAGGGGCTTTTGCTCATGGAGCTATTTTTTTCATTAGGGATTACAATCCGGAACAGAATGAGGATAATGTATTGGCAAGAATGTTAGACCATAAAGAAGCTATCATATCTCATTTAAGTTGGGCTAGCCTCTTTCTAGGATTCCATACCTTGGGCCTTTATGTTCATAACGACGTCATGCTTGCTTTTGGTACTCCAGAAAAGCAAATCTTGATCGAACCTATATTTGCCCAATGGATACAATCTGCTCATGGCAAGACGACATATGGGTTCGATATACTCTTATCTTCAACGAATGGCCCCGCTTTCAATGCGGGTCGAAGCCTATGGTTGCCCGGATGGTTGAATGCTGTTAATGAGAATAGTAATTCGCTTTTCTTAACAATAGGACCTGGGGATTTCTTGGTTCATCATGCTATTGCTCTAGGTTTGCATACAACTACATTGATTTTAGTAAAGGGCGCTTTAGATGCACGCGGTTCCAAATTAATGCCAGATAAAAAGGATTTTGGATATAGTTTTCCTTGTGACGGCCCAGGGCGCGGCGGTACTTGTGATATTTCTGCTTGGGACGCATTTTATTTGGCAGTTTTCTGGATGTTAAATACCATTGGGTGGGTTACTTTTTATTGGCATTGGAAACATATCACATTATGGCAGGGCAACGTTTCACAATTTAATGAATCCTCCACTTATTTGATGGGATGGTTAAGAGATTACCTATGGTTAAACTCTTCACAACTTATCAATGGATATAATCCTTTTGGGATGAATAGTTTATCGGTATGGGCGTGGATGTTCTTATTTGGACATCTTGTTTGGGCTACTGGATTTATGTTCTTAATTTCCTGGCGGGGGTATTGGCAGGAATTAATTGAGACTTTAGCATGGGCTCATGAACGCACACCTTTAGCTAATTTAATTCGCTGGAGAGATAAGCCCGTGGCTCTTTCCATTGTGCAAGCAAGATTGGTTGGATTAGCTCACTTTTCCGTGGGTTATATATTCACTTATGCAGCTTTCTTGATTGCCTCAACATCAGGCAAGTTTGGTTAATTTAGTTTGTTTTTTTGTACTGTATCAGCACCTAGTTCATTACTCTTGATAGAGAGGGAGGATCTGCCTTTTTAGATTTCTTTTTCTATTTATTTTTCCATCTAGGATTAGAACCGTATACTTGGTAATAATAGCAACGACACATTATGGCAAAAAAAAGTTTGATTCAGAGGGAGAAGAAGCGGCAGAAATTAGAACAGAAATATCATTTGATTCGTCAATCTTTAAAAAAAAAGATAAGAAGCAAAGTTTCTCCCTTGAGTTTGAGTGAAAAAACGAAAATGCGAGAAAAATTGCAATCCCTACCGCGTAATAGTGCACCTACACGCCTTCATCGACGTTGTTTTTTGACCGGAAGACCTAGAGCTAACTATCGACATTTTGGGCTATCCGGACACGTACTTCGAGAAATGGTTTATGAATGTTTGTTACCGGGTGCAACAAGATCCAGTTGGTAAGGATAAAATACCCTTTCGTATTTGTATGGATTTCTGGAATTGATAATCATAGAGGAGCCCTCTTTACCATTCTGTATAAATGGACTATTCTATTTGTATAGATATTGGTAGAGGGGCGTATCCAACCCTCTTTTATCCACTAGTTACCCCTCTTTAGTTTAAGAGTATAGAGCAGTTTGGTAGCTCATAAGGCTCATAACCTTGGGGTTGCGGGTTCGATTCCCACTACCGCCTCCATACTCCTTCTTTATGATATATGCATGATATAATATATACATCATGCATTTGTATCTGGATTTTTTGATTTCCTAAAAGAGTTTTGGTCTAACAGTTTTTTCTCGGAAGAAGCAAAAAAATAAAAGAAAGAATAAAATATGAAAGAAAAGCGTCCATTGTCTAATGGATAGGACAGAGGTCTTCTAAACCTTTGGTATAGGTTCAAATCCTATTGGACGCAATCTTATTTCTATCTATTCTTTAAATAACTATACTAAACTAAAAACAAAGAAAACTTTTTTGCATGATTCAAATGAAAAAGCTTTCTCAACGATTCCTATTCTACTAACAAGAGTAGACATGCAAAATTTATTTGTTACTGAAGAGAAAACCGTTCCAGCTGTTCCTGAATAGCTTCCTTCAAAAGGATTTCCGCTTGCTCGGTGAATGTCTTGCTAGAAGATATAATTTCTTGGAATTGAGGTTTAGTATCTTTTAGATGTTTACGTAACTCATCCAGAAATTTATTTACCTGTTCAATTTCTAACGAATCAAGATATCCTCTTGTTCCGGTATAAATAGTAGCTATCTGCTCTTCCACTGGGAGAGGATTTGCCTGGGATTGTTTAAGCAATTCCCTTAATCGTCGACCCCTTGCCAATTGATTCTGACTTGTTTTATCGAGAGCAGAGGCGAATTGTGCAAAGGCTTGTAACTCTGCGAATTGCGCTAGTTCCAATTTTGATTTGCCAGCTACTTGTTTCATGGCTTTAATTTGAGCCGCGGATCCTACTCTGGAAACAGAAATACCCACATTAATAGCGGGTCGAATTCCGGCATTGAATAGATCCGCAGATAAGAATATTTGTCCATCTGTAATGGAGATTACATTAGTAGGAATATAGGCGGAAACGTCTCCAGATTGAGTCTCAACTATTGGTAAAGCGGTCATACTTCCTTCGCCTAAAAGAGAATTTAATTTAGCGGCTCTTTCTAAAAGGCGTGAATGCAAATAAAAAACATCCCCTGGATAAGCCTCACGTCCGGGAGGTCTTCTTAATAGAAGGGACATTTGGCGATAAGCTTGTGCCTGTTTGGAGAGATCATCATAAATTATTAAAGTATGCCGTTCGCGGTACATAAAATACTCAGCCAGGGCTGCTCCCGTATAAGGAGCGAGGTATTGTAATGTAGCAGGTGAATCCGCCATTTCAGCTACTACAATAGTGTATTCCATGGCCCCCTCCTCATGGAAAGTAGTTACTACTTGAGCTACGGAGGATGCTCTTTGACCGATAGCTACATAAACACATATTACACCTTGCCCTTTTTGATTGAGAATTGTATCTGTGGCTACTGCTGTTTTGCCAGTCTGTCTGTCCCCAATAATTAACTCTCGCTGACCGCGCCCTATAGGGATCATCGAATCGATAGCAATAAGCCCTGTTTGAAGAGGTTCGTATACGGAACGCCTGGAAATTATACTTGGAGCAGGAGATTCAATTAAGCGAGATTCGGAAGCTATAATTTCGCCTTTCCCATCAATAGGTTTAGCCAGAGCATTTACAACACGACCCAAGTAAGCCTCACTCACGGGTATCTGAGCAATTCTTCCTGTTGCTTTTACAAAACTTCCCTCTTGTATCATCAACCCATCGCCCATTAATACAATCCCAACATTTTTGGATTCCAAATTCAGAGCAATACCCCTAGTACCTTCTGCAAATTCGACTAATTCACCTGACATTATTTCACCAAGACCTATAATACGAGCAATCCCATCCCCCACTTGAACTACGCGACCTATATTCTCAATCCCTACTTTCCTATTATATTGTTCAATACGTTCGCGGAGAATTTTATGAATTTCGTCGACTCGAAGGGTTGCCATTAGTGTTTCTTGACTCTTTTTTCGGAAGCAAGGGGAAAAATAATGCCTAAATTCTAAACGAAAGTAGAAGTTCAAGGCCTAATTAATTTAATTATTTCTTCCATTCCAGGGACCCGAGAATGCCAATATTAGCACGAATCGTACGGAAATGTAACTCGGTATTCAAACAACTATTCAGAGTTCCTAGAGCTCCTTGTACGGCCTGTTGGAAAACCCGCTGTCGGACCTGATTCATTGCCCTTTGTTTTTCAAAATAAAGGGTTTCGTTTTTAGACTTTTCCAATTGTTCCAAACTAATAGAAGTAGCATTAATCAAATTTGCTTTTTCTCGTTCTATCTCAGAGTATCCATTCATTCGATACTCATCCGCTTCTAGTTCGACTTTCTGTAATCGAATCCGAGCTTTTTCGAGTTGCTCAATGGTCCCTCTACGCAATTCTTCTGAATTTCGAATAGTACTCAAGATCCTCTGTTTTCGATTATCTAATAAATCTTTTAATGAAAGTAGATTATTTTGTAAGTTTACAACTTTTATGATCTCTTCCCGAACCAAACATGAATCTTTCGATTCATTTGGCTCTCACGCTCCTTTTTTTTTTTCTATAGCTATTTCCATATCTTTTTTTTAAGTAATGAGCCTATCCTCTATCTTCTTTTTTATGTTTATATTTCAATATACCGAAACCTATATAAGACTAGATAAATATTAAGAGGACTCTTCCGCCTAGATAAAAATATATCATGGTCAGCAAAGTTGTTTCTTTATTTTTATTTGCCCTCTAGTTAATAATTTCAATTTCATTAAGAAAAACTAACTAAATAAATGGAAAATGAAAATTAATAGAATTCTTTTTTATTTTTTTTTTCTTCAAATCCAAAAAATTTCTCTTTTTTATACATAGGTCGTCGATTCGGCATTGGTTAAAAAAGGGCAGGGTGCCCCCTTTTTTTTCTAGTAAATAGTTCAAACCATTTTATCGATATGAGTGTTCTATATCAGATAAATTTTACATTAGCTATTTCCCGTTTAAATTGGTACTAATACTAATATAGTTGTAGAAAGAGTACCTCTTTTTGCCTGGACTTCAAGCAGTTTAGCTTTAACCGTGTTAATGGTCTCACATTCTTGGTTTATAGAGAATCAAAGTTGATTTACCAATGAGTCGCGAAATGCTATGGTTCTTCCATATGATTTCTGAATTTATTCAGAAGTAATTCGTCGAGATCGTGCACCCTTTTCTTATTTATCCGAAAAATACTAAAAAATATTATAAAGTGCAGCCGGATAGATCCAATCTATTCTTGAAATAGACAACTCGCACACACTCCCTTTCCAAAAAAAATCAAAACACCAACCACTACAGTTAGATTTATTAGATTTGTTGCTAAAATATCGGTATTAAGCCCGAAACTGCCAGCGGATGGCCAGTGAGCTAAAAAAACGAAAGAATGGGTTACATTTTTCATATGCTCTCCTCTTATAGATAGGACGAACAAAGAACAAAGTTTTTCGATCACTTACTTCGCTCGCCCTTTTTTGATCGGTTTTTTTAATGCAAATAGATTCAATCTAGTAATTTCTTTTAGATTAAGTCTTACGTCTTGTTTGACCGGTGAAAGACTTCCTTTGTTGAAATGTTCTGTTCCCAAAATTCCTAAAATAAAAGGAAAAAACTTTCCACTTTCCTAAACTAAGGACGGGAAATAAGAAGGTGAGCATATCTTCTAAATTAATAATACTCAACTCAGCCCTTCCTAGAATGGGGTATTATCTGTCCCGATAAATAGATAATTCCAGGAGTAATAAATAGGAGTAAATTAAATAAAGTATTGATATAATTGGAATTGTGGAAGCAAATACCAATTTACTAAAAAAAGAAAAAAGTATCTAATCGAAATCGAAAGAATTTTTTTTTTAAGATTAAACAAAAGGGTTCGCAAATAAAAGCGCTAGTGCCACAACTAGTCCATAAATTGTTAAAGCTTCCATAAAAGCTAGACTAAGCAATAAAGTACCTCGTATTTTACCTTCTGCTTCTGGCTGTCTCGCAATACCTTCTACAGCTTGTCCTGCAGCAGTACCTTGACCAACTCCAGGTCCAATAGAAGCAAGCCCTACGGCCAATCCAGCAGCAATAACAGAAGCAGCAGCAATTAGTGGATTCATGGTGAGTAGTTCCTCGTGTCAAAAAAAAGAAATGGTTAAGGATACAATCAACCAATAAATTCTTACTTCTAAGCTCTATTGGGGAGAAGTAAAGTAACTAAAAAGTACAAATTGAAATCAAATTGAAATGATAATGTGAATTGTCCGAACTACATAGAAGGGAATTCCATATCCATATATCGGATTAGATAATGAATCTAACCTAGGAATATATAATATAATATCCTATATATATACATTTGTTTCTTCTATTTTGTTTGCATATTTTCTCATTTTCTATTGAATCGGATTCTAAAATCATTGCTTAAAGTGGAAACCTGCATAAAAGAGGACTCCACTTATAGACATTAAGGATATTATAGTATAGATCTAGCCTGACTCCACCCTCCTTAATGCATATATACTTTGAAAATTCCATAATATAGTCTATTCTATTCTCTCTCCTACAACTCTAGGCTATATATTCATACGCATTTCTAACTATTTTTTTGCAACCAAGCAGATTATCTGGAACCATGCATGAATTGAGCTAAGCTGCAAAAAAAAAAAATACTATTTCCAAAAAGAGTCAATTCAATGATGACCCTCCATGGATTCACCTATATAGGCTGCGGCTAATGTTGCAAAAATAAGAGCTTGAATACCGCTTGTAAATAATCCAAGAAACATGACCGGTATAGGGATTACTAAGGGGACTAAAGAAACAAGAACAACAACGACTAATTCATCCGCCAATATATTCCCGAAAAGTCGAAAGCTAAGCGATAATGGTTTTGTGAAATCTTCTAGGATGTTAATTGGTAAAAGGATTGGAGTTGGTTTAATATATTTCTCGAAATAGCTCAATCCTTTTTTGCTAAGACCAGCATAAAAATATGCCGCTGACGTGAGTAAAGCTAAAGCAACAGTAGTATTTATATCATTCGTGGGCGCTGCTAATTCCCCATGGGGTAACTCTATAATTTTCCAAGGTAAAAGAGCACCCGACCAATTCGAAACAAAAATAAAAAGGAACATAGTTCCAATAAAGGGAACCCAGGGACCATATTCTTCTCCAATCTGAGTTTTGCTCAAGTCTCGAATAAACTCAAGGACATATTCAAAAAAATTCTGACCGTCGGTCGGGATGGTTTGTGGATTCCGAACAGCTATGACAACTGAACCTAGCAAGATAGTAATTACGACCCAAGAAGTGATGAGTACTTGGGCATGAATTTGGAAACCTCCTATTTGCCAATAGAAGTGTTGGCCTACTTCTACACCCGATATATCGTATAACCCCTTGAGTGTTTTAATGGAACAAGGTATAATATTCATATTGTCCTCTGATAAAAATTGAACTTCAAAAAAGGAATTCTTTTGATTCAACCATCTCTTTCTCAACTCAGCAACTTGAAGTATTAATCTTATATTTAGGATACCAAGAAAGCACATCAGATCATAATATATATCAATACCCTCTAATATATATCAATATTCCCCTTCTTTTTTCTATGCAAAAAAAATTCTATGCAAAAAAAAAGATATAGTAAAGTAAGTGATTCCATAAATTTACGCAGTTGCCCAAGAATTCACTATATATTCTTAATCAACGATTTCTTATATAGAGAGAACGGCCCTCACAAATTGAAAATACTAATTTGTTAAGAATCAATCGAATTGAAGTCATAGTGTCATCGTTGGCTGGAATCGATATATTCGCGAGATCCGGGTCACAATTTGTATCGACTAAAGAAATAGTAGGAATCCCCAAAATGGCACATTCCCGAAGAGCTATATACTCTTTTTGCTGATCAAGGACGATCACAATGTCTGGCAATCTCGTCATATATTTGATCCCGCCGAGATACCTTTGCAAAGTAGATAATTTTCTCTTCAAGATTGCCACATCTCTTTTTGGGAGATGGTGGAATTTTCCCATTTTTTCTTCTGCTCTTAAGTCTCTAAATTGAGAAAGTCTAGTTTTCGTAATCGACCAATTCGTTAACATACCACTGAACCACTTTTTATTAACATAATGACAACGAGCCCTTATTGCAGCTGATGCTACTAAATCTGTTGCTCTTTTTTTGGTACCAACAATTAAGAAACTTTTTCCCTGACTTGCTGCATCAAAAACTAAATCACAAGCTTCTGATAAAAAACGAGCCGTTCTAGCGAGATTTATAATATGAGTACCTTTACGCTTTGCCGAAATGTAAGGGGCCATTTTAGGATTCCATTTCTTAATACCATGACCAAAATGAACTCCTGCTTCTATCATCTCTTTCAAATTAATGTTCCAATATCTTCTTGTCATTTTTTCCACACTTCCTTTTTTTTAATCCTACCATTCCATTACGGAATTTAGTTCTTTTTGAAGATTAAGAAAGATCCGAAATAGCTTGAAATAAATAATAATTGTTCCGAGAGAACCTTGTACTAAGATAAGAGTTGGCCATTGATACATGGTATAAACATAACCACCTTAATGAATTAACTGACTTGTTTTACTTATTAAAATAAAAATCTTAAAAATCTAAAATTTGACCTGTTAGTGTTCTAAGTTCAAAAGTCTAGTAAAGTAAAAAATATTTTTATGGGGGTTCTTATGTCTCATAAAAATTGTTTGTTACGTCAGAATCTGAAGAAACTAATTCTGTATGGAGAAACAAAAAATCTCATTTCCGACGCGAATAGATTTTTTTTTTTTATTTCGAAATAAAGGTTCTTGTCTTGTGGGGAACGATGCACAAATTTTTGGAATCCGGTACCAACAGGTATAATCCCCCCCAGAACTACGTTTTCTTTCAAGCCTTTCAACCAATCAATGCGACCTCGTAGGGCAGCTTTTGCTAAAACTCGAGCAGTTTCTTGAAAACTTGCTTCAGATATGAAACTTTGGGTATTCAGGGAAGCCCTTGTTATTCCCAATAAGATTGCCCGATAATAGATCGATTCATCCAAAGCTCGTCCTGCTCGTTCCGCTCGCAATAGTCCGATTAATTCCCCAGGCGAAAAAACATTAGACATTCCATCTTCGGAAACCCGCACTTTTGATGTTACTTGGCGTATAATAATCTCTATATGTCTATTATGGATCTGTACCCCTTGGGATCGATAAACCTTTTGGATTTTATTAACCAAAGAGATACGACTTTGGGCTATGGTTAGCTCAGCTCCAATCAAGAATCCCCAAGGGACCCCAAGAATTCTTGGTATACGCTCATTCCAATCCTCAATTCTCCTTTCGAGATTCGGGGATAATGAATCAATTGAACGCGCTTCAAAGATTTGTTCCACTTTTGGAAGACCTTGCGTTATGTCACTAGATCTCGATTTTTCATATATAAACGTAACTAACCTATCTCCCTTGTAAAGGATTTCTCCATAATGACCATTAACAGTTGCTCCTGTAGTGGCCAAATAAGGTTTAGCTGCTCTTATAACAAAGGAATTCATATTTACAATGAAAATTTGACCGGATTTTTTTATGTGCGATTTAAATAGACATACATTTTCACAAATAAATTGTCCAAGGTGAATTATTGCCAATGTCTCTTCCCAAGAATCATGATGGACAAAGTGACAATTCAAAAGGAATGGATCCAACATTATGTTACTATCGAAATTAGAAATCCTTTTATTTTCATCTATTAAAGAGTATTTAAGTTCTTGAAGTACTTGGAAGGTTTGTTTTAAATTGTCAACGAACAAATATTTTTTTAACAGGATTTTATTATGCGTTAGTAAATAGTAAGATGAAGAAAAATGCGATATACTAGCTACAATAGCGCCTAAGGGCCCAAAAATTTCTCGAATAGGAATTCTAGGATTCCATTCTTTTATCGCATTGGGATGTTTTGAATTCTTGAATAAACCAATTCGAGAACAGTTGGATGCCGACAAAATCATCAAAGAGTGGTATTCTTTATTTCGATTCAACAAAGTGCCAATAGCTTCTGGATGTTGGCTAAGTGATTCAATCTTCGCCTTGGAATAAAAAGAATTGATATTGGCGCGATCTAACCTATTATGGGGAATCGGTCCTGCACTTGTCCTACCATACCTTTTTCGTGTATACGAAATAGTGGACTTGACTAACTCAATTCTTAGGAAATCGCGAATAAGATCATTTGCTCTTACCTCAACAAGGGAAGCACCAGCCTTTTCTTTTTCTTCTTGTTCCCAATTCACTACTAAGCAAGTTCTAACAAATTGACTATTTGTGTGATAAATTCTTTGAGTTAACTTGCTATTTTCATGAGAAATAAAATTGACAAGTCGAATTTGGAGATTATTTTCTTCTTGCAAGAGATCCTGCGGGAAAAGTGTTGCTAAATTTCTTCCTTCGTCCATTTCATATGCCACTGTAGGGCGAACGGAAACAAAATACTTTTCCTTGCTCTTGAGAATTTTTTTCCGTTGAACATAGACCCAATTTTTCCTTTTTTTTGATTCCTTAGAATCTTTTTTTTGTCTTTCTGGCGGTATCAAACAGCCACCTAATATCTTATCCGCCTCTTCAGGAAAATGAATATCTCCGGAAAATATTTTGAGTTCCGTATGGCTTTTTTTTCTCTTCACTCGGACCAGTCCGCCTAGTCGACTTCTTGTATTTTTTGTGAGTTGTGTATTCACTCCAATAATACTATTGTCAAGTATCTTTAGGGATGAAGATCTCGGCAAGATATGAAGTTCTTGAAGAATGAAAAAAAACCGATCTACTTCTTTTTGGTATTTTAGACTAAATTCTTTTGTTCCTCGATGCTCAATCAAACCCTCTTTTTTTAAGATGGAATCTTCCTCTGGGCTCTCGTATTCGTCCTCTGAATCTTCTTCTGAGTCTTCCTCTAAAGTACCATATTTTTCCTCTGCGCTTTCCCCGGGGCTGCCATATTCGTCTTCTGAGTCTTCCTCTAGAGTTCCATATTCGTCCTCTTGGGTCCTATATTTGCTCTCTGGGCTCCCATATTCCTCTTCTGAGTCTTTCTCTAAAGTCCTATATTCGTTCTCTGGGTTCCCATATTCGTTTTCTGGGCTCCCATATTCGTCTTCTAGGGTTTCATATTCGTATTCGTCTTCTAGGATTCCATATTTAGATTCTTCTAGGGTTTCATATTCATATTCGTCCTCTCGGGTCCTGTATTCGTCTTCTAGGGTCTCATATTCCTCTTCTGAGTCTTCCGCTCGAGTCCTATATTCTTCTTCTAGGGTCCTATATCTAAATTTAACAATTCCTGAACCCTTTTTATCTTTTCTGTATCGGGGATCGTCAAAATAAGCAAAAATAGTATTTCTACGTAAAACACCCATAAGGGGGATTTCAATCGAAATCCCAAAACAGGATATTAGTTCTTTCTCTTGTTCTTGATGATATTGTAATGGAATGACGAACCTATTTCTTCGCTTTTTCGCCAACAAATCTGAATTATCTTGAAAAATAGAAGGATAGATAAAATTCCAATGGCCATTGGACATGATTCGATCCGACGTTGAATAATCAAGAATTTCCCTATCTTTTTTACCATAAGTATTCATTTGATCTTGATCCTTGTGGAGTGAAAAAGACGCTATACTGGATCTGCACATACTTACTGACAATATCCATAAATGGCTTGTTTTTGGTAATCGGCGAAGATTACCATATTGATATTCGGGCGCATGGTAAACATCAGTACTCCAGTGCATTTCGCCGTCTGATTCAGAATAAATATGCTTTTGTACCCTTTCTTTAAAATGTAAAGTGGACGTTCCGGCACGAATCTCCGCAATTACTTGTTCGGATTTTACATATTGATCATTTTGCACTAGAATCAAGCTTTTTGAGGGAATATTCACACTATATAGAATATCTTGACTCTGAATAGTTACATGCAAGTCTATATAACATAGAAAAGCAGGCTGCCCATGACGGGTACGTGTGGGGTGAACCAAATTCTCATTGAATTTTATTTTTCCATTCGAAGGGGATCGTACAAGGTCGGCAGTACCCCCTGTGAATACTCCGCCAGTATGAAAAGTTCTTAATGTTAGTTGAGTCCCTGGCTCCCCAATTGATTGACCTGCAATAATACCTACGGCTTCTCCCAATTCGACCAGATCACTATGAGTAGGACTCCGGCCATAGCATAATTGACAGATCCAAGAAGTGCTTCGGCAAGTAAAGGGGGTTCTAATATATATTGGTTGTGCTCGAAATGGTTGTGCTCGAAAGGCAGTTATGAATCGATTGACTAATCCAATTCCAATATCTTGATTTCGCGCGGCAATGCATCGTGAACCGATATATATATCGTCTGCTAATACACGACCAATTAGTGTTTGGACAAAAAGTTTTTCCGTCATCCCATTTTGAGGACTTACAGAAATACCTCGGATAGTACCACAATCTCTTCTACGCACAATAATATGTTGAACTACTTCAACAAGTCTACGTGTAAGATATCCAGCATCTGCTGTTCGCACAGCAGTATCTACAACCCCTTTGCGGGCTCCATAGCAGGAAATTATATATTCTGTCAAAGAAAGTCCCTCGCGTAAATTGCTTTGAATAGGTAAATCAATCATTTGTCCTTGAGGGTCCGACATTAATCCTCTCATACCTACTAATTGGTGTACTTGAGATGCATTTCCTCTGGCTCCTGAAAAAGACATTAGATAGACTGGATTAGAAGGATCCGTTATCCGAAAATTTGAATTCATTTCTTGTTTCAAATATTCACTTGTCGCATACCATATCTCAACAGATTGGCGTAATTTTTCTACCGCGTGTACAGCCCCATAATAATAGTGTTTCTCCAAAAGAAAACTCTGTTGTTCCGCGTCTTGGACTAACCATCCCTTAGAGGGTATTGTTAAAAGATCCTCGATTCCTAACGAAATCGATGTAGTAGTGGCTTGATGGAAGCCCAGAGTCTTTAGTTGATCCAGTATATGGGATGTATATCCCATTCCAAAATGATCTATTAATCTGCTAATAAGTCGTTTCATACCAGTTCCGTCTATCTCTTTATTATGAAAGACCAGATTGGCCCGTTCCGCCATACATAAGTACCCCCTTTTCGGCTGAGTAGGATTCGACAATTGCTGAGTAGGATTCGACAATGGGCCTGAGTCAGTGATTCGAAAATTTAATTAACTTAATTGCCTCAATCTCAATCTGGATTCGCGTGGCAAATAATGATGATACTAGGGAAATCGGAATGCCCCCCGAAAGGGGAGGGGCATCGCCGAATCTAACTTTCTTGTTTAGGTAGTGTATGAATAGGCCTGACTAAATCCTTGTATGGCTTCCTCTATTTCTCTATAAAAAGAAATATGACCAAGAGTGGTTCGAATGTATATCGAACGAATTTCTTTTTTTCTATTTCCCATTATTAGATAGTGGGCATAAATCTCATGATAAGTCCCCAAAGATTCATATTGAACTTCAATCGGAACTTCTCTTGACCCAATGACGCGTTGATCCAGGTTCCATCGTAGCCACAAGGGACTATCTAAACTGATTAGTTTTTGTCTATAAGCTCCCAGTGCATCATAAGAACTAGAAAAATGGGGTTCTTTATCTTTCCTATATTTAAAATTATTATTATTATTGTAATTTACTTTTAGATTTGGGTAGTTTCTGCAACTATTATATCTATTTGCACAAATACCTCGACGCTTTCCAATCGTTAATACATAAAGCCCGATAAGCATGTCTTGGGTTGGTACGCAAATAGGATCCCCAATAGCGGGAGATAAGAGATTCATATGAGAAAACATAAGTAAACGGGCTTCTGCCTGAGCTTCCAAGGATAAAGGTAGATGAACAGCCATTTGATCTCCATCAAAGTCCGCATTGAAACCCTTACACACTAATGGGTGTAAAGAAATAGTACGCCCCTCTACTAAAGTGGGTTGAAAGGCCTGTATGCCTAATCTATGCAGGGTAGGTGCTCTATTTAACAGTACAGGATGTCCCCGCATAACTTCTTGAAGTATTTCCCATACAATGGGTTCTTTTTCCCAAATTTTCCTTTTAGCAATCCTTACATTAGAAGTGGCGCGTTTCGTGATTAAATCGCGAATTACAAATAGCTGAAAAAGCTTTATTGCTATCTCTAGAGGTAATCCACATTGATGTAATGAAAGCGAAGGACCCACAACAATGACAGAACGCCCCGAGTAATCGACCCGTTTCCCAAGCAGAGTCTCGCGAAACCTTCCCTCTTTACCTTCAATTACATCTGAAAGTGATTTGTATACTTTATTGTGACCATCCCTCGTCGGTTGCCCGCGGGACCCACTATCAAGAAGTGTATCCACGGCTTCTTGTACCAATTTTTCCTGGCACATTACTAAATCTGCTGGCGCTAATTCACTTCTTTTTAATAGATAGGCAAGATTGTTGTTCCGACGGATAACTCTCTTATAAAGTTCATTAATGTCTGAAGTCACTACTTTATCTCCAGACCTATAAACAATAGGTCTCAATTCGGGAGGAAGAACCGGTAATAAGCACAAAACCATCCATTCTGGTTCTACATTTGTTTGAATAAAATGTTTCGCCAATTGCATGCGTCTAATCAAAAAAACTTTTCTTATTCGTCTTTTTCTATCTTCCCACTCATCTCCACTATACCCCTCGTCTTCTAATTCCTTCCATTCGACCAAAGAATTCTCTATAATAATTCGCAAATCCAAATCTGCTAATTGTTCTCTAATAGCACCTGCTCCTGTCGCAATTTCCCGATTTCGAAATGTTGCAAAGCCTGGGGTAGAAAAAAAGGGAGAAATGCTGTGGTTACAGGATGCAATTTCCTCTTCGAATAAACCTCGTAATCGTAAAAAAGTGGGTTTTTTAGTGCTGGGCCTAGCAAAAGAGAAATCGCCGTATACTAGGCCCTCCAACTTCTTAAGAGGTTTATCTAAAAGATTCGCGATATAACTAGGAAGACCTTTCAAATACCACACATGAGTCACGGGACATGCGAGTTTGATGTATCCCATTTGATATCTTCGTATCCGAGAATCCACAAATTCGACCCCGCATTTTTGGCAAAATCTTTCGTCTTCGTTTTCAGCTCCGCTCGCTCGAGAATTGCCACAAGCGCAAATCCCGCTTTTTATGGGTCCAAAGATTCTTTCGCAAAACAATCCATCTTTTTCTGGTTTATCGGTTTTATAATGAAAAGTAGAGGGCCTTGTGACTTCGCCAACGACTTCTCCATTAGGTAGGTTTTTGTTAGCCCAAGCCTTTATTTGTTGAGGGGAAACGAGTCCAATTTGAAGTTGTTGATGTTTATATTGGTCAATCATAAAATAGAAATAAGAAAAGAATTTATATTTATTCCGATCAAACTTCCTCCCTATTAACCTGGAAGTTCTTTTCAGATACAAGGAAATGATTCAGTTCTAGAGCCAAAGATCGTAGTTCTCGAACGAGCACTCGAAAAGATTCTGGAGGATCCTCATGATTAGGTATTCTTTTTCCCCAGATCGTAGCATTAAGTATTTCTTGGCGAGCTATAAGATGGTCAGATTTATAAGTAAGTATCTCTTGTAAAATATGAGCAACACCAAATCCTTCTAAAGCCCAAACTTCCATTTCTCCTACTCGTTGTCCCCCTTGCTTGGCTCTTCCTCTAACCGGTTGTTGTGTAACAAGTGAGTAGGGCCCAGTAGAACGCCCATGAATTTTCTCATCAACTTGATGAATTAATTTTAAGATATAGGACTTCCCTATTAGAACAGGTTGCTCAAAGGGGTCGCCTGTTCTTCCATCAAATATTCTGCTTTTTCCCGGGTACTCGGGTTCAAATACCCATGGATTTTTTGTTTCTTTACTGGCTTCATATAATTCTGAAAACACAAGTTTTCTTGAAGCCTCTTGCTCATATCTCTCATCAAAGGGTGCTATTCTATAATGTTTCTTTAGCAGATCCCCCGCTAATCCGAGCGAGCTTTCAAATATTTGTCCCACATTCATTCGGGAGGGTACTCCTAAGGGATTGAAGACCATATCAACGGGTGTTCCATCTTGCAAATAGGGCATATCTTGCCTAGGCAAAATTTTGGAAATGATCCCTTTATTCCCATGTCTTCCGGCTACTTTATCCCCAACTTTGATTTCACGTTTCTGTAAAATATATACACGAACCATTATGTCGAGCGGGTCCCTTTGGATCCATTTCACATCGATAACGCGCCCTCTTCCACCTATAGGTAATTTCAGAGAAGTTTCTTTTGAAGTGGAAACCTCAAGGCCAAATATGGCCCGTAATAATCCAGCTTCCGCGATATAAGATGATTCGCTCGCTATCTGAGGCGTTAATTTACCTACTAAAATATCACCAGTTTCTACCCAGGATCCCAACCTAACAACTCCATTTCTGTCCAAATTGCGGAGTAAATGTTCTTCTAGATGTGGTATTTCTTTAGTGATTTTTTCAGCGGAGCCCTGGCTTGTCGTATCCGTCTGAATTTCATATTTCCGGATGTGAAAAGAGGTATAAATATCTTCATATACCAAACGTTCGCTAATTAGTACTGCGTCTTCAAAATTGTAACCTTCCCATGGCATATAAGCTACTAATACGTTTTTTCCTAAAGCAAGTTCGCCCCCAAT
This sequence comes from Triticum urartu, assembly GCF_056163025.1. NCBI lineage: Eukaryota > Viridiplantae > Streptophyta > Magnoliopsida > Poales > Poaceae > Triticum > Triticum urartu. Next base: position 10,788 of record NW_028260895.1, on the reverse strand, counting down.
TGTAGCAGCTCCTTCTGCTAAAATTTGTCCTTTTTTAATGGATTTACCCCGTGGAACCCGGGGTTTTTGGTGCATACAAGTATTTTTGTTAGAGCGACGGTGGTTAACTAAAGGAATACTTATAGTCTTCCCACTACTTGATAAAAGTATCTTATGACTATCAGTAGAAATGATCTTTCCCTCGCGTTCGGCTATAATGGAAACCCTCGAATCTAGAGCTGTTTGGCGTTCCAATCCAGTTCCAACAATGCATTTCTCGGACCGAGAAAGCGGAACTGCTTGGCGCTGCATATTAGAACTCATTAAAGCCCGATTCGCATCATTGTGCTCAATAAAAGGAATGAGAGAACCCCCAATAGAAAAATATTGGAAAGGAAAAATACTTCTAACATGAATCTGTTCCCATGCAATAGTCAAGAATTCTTGACGGTATCTAGCCGGAACAACCTGTTCTTCCTGAATACCTTGATTCAAGGACAAAGAATTTCCTGCTGCTATCATATAATATTCATCTCTATTTGGTGATAGATAAACCACCTGTCTCTCTTTTTTTTCTTTTGCTTTCTCAGCAGATATTTCATAAAACGGACTCTCTATGGATCCCCACAAGTGATCAATTCTCGCATGAATTGTTAAGGATCCAGTAAGTCCAACATTGATTCCTTCAGACGTGTCAATTGGACAAATACGCCCATAGTGACTCGGATGAATATCTCGGCTCCGAAAACTTGCGGTTCTCCCCGTCAACCCTCCAGGACCTAAACAACTCACTTTTCGCCCATGAACAGTTTGTGTCAATGGATTCGTTTGATCAAAAACTTGAGATAACGGGTATGTGCCAAAAAAGGTCTCATAAGTAGTTATTAATAAAATTGAAGTTGAAGTTGGAGTTACCAAAGTTTGGGGAGTCGGTTTCGATTGACGTATGAATACTCTACGAATAGTTTTTTGAACTGCATGTTGTAAACGACCAAGAGCCAATCCGAATTGATCTTGTAACAGATCCGCAACCGAACGAATACGTTTATTTTTCAAGTGATTCATATCGTCATCGTCAAGTATACCCGTTCCAAATTTCATTCCAATCAAATGATCCGTAGCGGCCAATACATCTCGTGGTAACAAGAATGTATTGTTCTGAGGAATATCAAGATTAAGTCTCCGATTCATATTTCGTCGACCAATCCTTCCTAATTCACATTTTTGTTGAAAAAATTTCTTTTGTAATTCCTCGCATAAGGACTCCGAAAATACCAGGTCCCCACCTACACAAGCAAATTGTTGATAAAACTCCAAAATAGCTTTTTCTTTTGACTCAATCCTCTTCTTCTCTTTAGCATTCGGGAAAGACAAGAAAATTTCAGGGTAGGAAACATTATCCAGAATTTCTCTTAGATTCGAACCCATAGCTGATGATAGAACTAGAATAGATATCTTTTGTTTTCTACTCACGCGAGCCCATATCCTTTCTTTTTTATCAATTGCTAATTCCGATCTCCCCCCCCAATCTGATATTATAGTGCCAGTGTAGATAGAAATTCCCTTATGATCTAATTCCGAGCGGTAGTAAATACCAGGACTTAGCAATATTTGATTGATCACAATTCGGTATATTCCATTTATAATAAAGGTTCCTAAGGAATTCATTATAGGAATGTTTCCGATAGAAATGGTTTGCTTTTGCACATCGAAACCAAAAATTAATCTCGCAGATACATATAATTCGGAAGAATAGGTGAGTGATTCATACACAGCATCTCTTTCTTTTATCGAGGGTTCTAGCAGTTGATATCCTTTCGCAAATAATTGAAATGCAATTTCGTGATCTGGATCTTTAATTGTTGGAAACTTGTCAAGTTCTTCTGCCAAGGCTTGATTAATGAACCTACAAAATCCCTCGAATTGGATCTGACTAAATCCGGGTATTGTGGACATTCCCTCGTTTCCATTCCGGAGCATCTTAATCTTAAGTTTCCTGTTTATCAAAGAAAAATTCCATTATCAGCTCACTCTTCATCAATCCCTATGGATCGATCTAGCAATCATGGAATCTATATTCTGTTTACTGAATCACATGAAATTCTAGGGAACTCCACATACGTATTTCATATATGTATTTCATACATATGAATAGAGACCATTTGGACGAAAGTTCGAGTTTGCCAGGGGTACAAATGAAATGAAAATGAATTGATAAAACATTCCTACAAAAAAAATTCTGCCACTTATACTTTATGTTATGATATTCTAATCAGATTGGATGGCAAAGATTTCTCATTTTATCTCCTTTCTATGAATGTAATAAAGCCGTAATATAATATACTAGAAAGTTTGACTTTACTTCGATTTAGAATAGCGTGCTTACTTTAATTTCTCAAAATAATTTGAGGGTTCTTTTTTATTTCGGATCGGAGTAGTATAATTGCTAGAAAATTCAGTATTTCATTGTGGAATTCTAAAATAAAGTAAGTCCCTTTTTTAAGTACATGCCAATCTAGTTATCCACCTCTCCCCATATCCATGCTTTTCTTTTATCGTAATTTCACTTGGGTACGCCAAGATAGTCAGGTTATACTCTATATCAGAGCAAATTTCCTTTTTTTATTCAAGATATTTAATTTAATACTTTGAAAAATTAAAGCATGATTCCCCATAGAGATATGTACATAAAGGGGATCTTTGGATAATAATGCTGTTCGGACCTAAAGTTTACCTATACACGGATTAAGCATAAAGCCATAATATTTTATTATGCCATTGAAGGGGGGGGAGATAATACCGATTTAAGAGTAGTTCACTACTGCAATAAAAAAAAGAGAATTCTAGTTAACGGTTCCAATTTATTCTGAATTTTGCAGCCTGTGAATAGAAATCCACTTTTTCTTCTTTTTCATCTCAATAGAAAGAAATGGGAAGTTTTATTGTGTTAACAATGTATGTTTTAAGATAGAATCTATCGAGGAGAATAATAGAAACTGGATCAAAAAAAGCAGGAATAGATTTTTTGAAAAAGATTGGAAAAAAGTAAGTAGAATTATATTCAAAATAAAAGGGGCTTTTCGTAAGAAAACGTGGATGAATACTTGCTGTTTTCTAGATTTTTGATCGGATTTTTTGGCGGCATGGCCAAGCGGTAAGGCAGGGGACTGCAAATCCTTTATCCCCAGTTCAAATCTGGGTGCCGCCTGATCAATAAAATACTTAGGTTTTTTTTATAGTGCTGATCGAATTCGATAAATTTTTACTTCGCATAAGTTCGGGCAAGAGAGTAACTGGGCCTGCCGATACTGGGTTTAGAGAAACCATACCATAGTTCTATCCTCAAACTAGGGTTAGGGTTTGTTTTGACGGTAGTGGCCAAAATGGTTATCAATAGGGGTGAGGTAGTGTTTCCTTATTCTTTTATTATATGAATTTGAATTGGTTCTTAATTGAGATTCGATTTGATAATTTTAAAATACGAGGATAAGATGTCAGAAATCTTGGTATCCAAAGAAAGGTCCCTAAGGGGCATTCTTTTTTTTTTTCAATCTAAGATTCAAGAAGGGACTCCACGAAAGAATATCAAGACTTACTAATTATTATACATTTTTTTATCGTACATCTTATGTTACCTACATACACTAAAGTAAGGACTACTTAATTCTAACGAGAATCAGATTAAATAGGTCGATCAAAAATCAATTTAGGAGTTGTATTATGGATAAAATCTCTTCATTCTTTCATAGAATGATACAAAGCAAGGCTGCAGGGTTTAGGTCAAAAATAAACATTAGGTAAGGTAGGTATCCAATAAATATTTATCTATCGATAATTTTATGGTATATTCGGGCGTCCTTTGCTTAAAAAAAAAAAAAAGAGTAACAAAAGGAATAAAAAATCTTCCTATTCCCGCTTCTTCTATTCAGGACATCATTCCCGTACTCTTTCTTTTTTAAGGAAAAAAGGGCTATAGTATCTCGTATTTTTAATGCTCTCTAATTCTACCAGAATTCCTATAAGAATTTGTTAGGAGTAAATTCCTTGAACTGATTGATCCATGGCCTTAGGGCGGAATCCCTTTTTGACTCTGTACCCTTGATTCCACTATGATTATTGATCAATAGTAGAATAATCCCTTCATAGAAATAGGAGACATAATTTAGATGGATATAGTAAGTCTCGCTTGGGCTGCTTTAATGGTAGTCTTTACATTTTCTCTTTCACTAGTAGTATGGGGAAGGAGTGGACTCTAGGGATACTACTAATTGATTAAGTAATCAAATTGTTGTATCAATTCTTTTCTTTAATGGATCATTTTGCATTAATCATTTTGTCAAACGTTATTCTTTAATCTTTTTCTTTAGTTTTGTTTCACTCCTGTAAGAAACTCTTGTATTGTAAGTTGTAATGTAAGAAAGAGCCATTATACCAATTCAGAATTTCTACTAGAAATGACGAATGGTTAAAAAAAGTTCTATACATAAGAAAATTAGACTTTCTTCCACGGAACTATTCACGGCATATCACACATTTTCCATTTCCTTTTACTTTTTACTATAGTCTATTCTTCATATTATTTTTCTTTCCTTCCATGGATTCTTTGGTCAAGAATTGTCTTAGATTTTTTTATTTTGACCTGATTGAAATTAAGTGGATGCAATGAAAAAAGAAATTGAATTAGACTACTTAACTATTTCAATCTACTAATCTATTCTATGTAGATTCAAAGATAATATAATAGAAAGAATCTAAAGTGTCGTAGAAAAAACTATATGTAGTTCTTTCTACCACACTTTAAGATTCCAACCAGATCCTTTCATTTAAGACTTGGATTTTTTTTATTTAATCCCTTTTTAATTTCTTCAATGATTAATTGGAATTCCAATTAATTATTTTGGCTGACTGTTTTTACATAAATAATAAGTAAAAAAGAAGTAGGAACTAGAATGAACAGTGCAGTAGCAATAAATGCGAGAATATTGACTTCCATAACCTCTTTATTTTTTATTTTCACAATAACTCGGGATGTAATCCCATGGAGAGGAAAAAGGGGTATCTTGTAAATTCAAGGGTAGGGCTTGCATTCTGATAATACTGAATCAATTCAATATTATGAATATCGGATCTATCAAATCAATTCATGGATGAGAGTTATATTTCACGGATGAGAGTTATATAGTATAACATAGGAAGATCCTCTATCCACACTAAGACCAAAATGGGTTTTTTGATTGGATTAGGAATTCCCTCTTTTTTAATCCTTTTCTACTTTTTCTTTTCTATATCTCTAACCCACGAGCTTTCTTAATCTTATACTTTCTTAATCTTATACAATTTCCCTTCCTTTTTCTTATAGTTATACATACAATTATGTATGTATTATATGACCAACTTTCACTTTCTATGGGTCACATAGACATCCAAATAAGCAGTAGAAGTGAGATGGGGAAAAGAGGTCTGAAATAAAAAGGGAATACGATTTATGTATGGATTCCGGTAAAATACCGGTACTCTATTCCATAAGAGTGGAATAGGAAATTAAGATGAGGATGGTATCATCATAAAGAAAGATAGAGTAATATAATATCCTAAATTCTACTAATCCACATATCGTATGTGTGTCTTTCTTTATCGATTGGGAGTAGTGAAAAAAAAATTCCTATATGCCCTCCCTCCCTCTTTAATGAGAGATGCAAAATAAAAAAGTGAAGTAAGGGTGCCCTGTGGGTATTTGATCTTGCTCCCTGCCCCTTTTTTTCATGGAAAAAGGAAATATCAATTTCTCCATTCATTGAACCCTAGTTCGGGACTGACGGGGCTCGAACCCGCAGCTTCCGCCTTGACAGGGCGGTGCTCTGACCAATTGAACTACAATCCCCGCGGGGTGTATGGCATACCCATTCTTAAATAGAACCATAAGAAGATTCGATTCGTCTTTCGTACTCTAAGAAATAGACGAATCATATACTACATACCCACATATTATATTATACGTGGGTATAGTGAGAGTGACATAACTAGTATGTCGTGATTTTTTATCACTAAAAATGGATAATAATCCAGCCTTCAATAAGAAAAACTCTTTTGTTTGTAAGAAAGGAATGAGAGAGATATGGATTAGAAAAAAAAATTTCCCTTTTTTCTTTATCTTTTATTTCTATAGATCAGACATTTTATTTTATGGAAGAAAAACAAAAGGATTTAGTTCATACTCACGAAGCCCTAGATTTTTGGTTTGGGCCGAGCTGGATTTGAACCAGCGTAGACATTGTCAACGAATTTACAGTCCGTCCCCATTAACCACTCGGGCATCGACCCAGGAAGAATTTATTCTAGGGTTTTTGCTAATCTATGATTAACCTCCTTTCATAATACTCCCTACCCCCAGGGGAAGTCGAATCCCCGCTGCCTCCTTGAAAGAGAGATGTCCTGAACCACTAGACGATAGGGGCATCACTAGACGATAGGGCCATATACAACCGCTCGTGATTATACTATAATCATAGTATGAGCAGTTTTTTGGAATTGTCAATATACTCGAAAAGTATAAATAGATCCAAAGCAAAGAGTTTTTCCAACTTTTCTGTTATGTTTTCATCTAGGATTTTTTTTAGTTGATCGTTATAGATTAATTCTCCGTGCTTCATTTAGTGTTCATACCAAAAATGCATCCATCCCGCACTAAGTCATAAAATTCTCTAAAAATATAGAGAAAGTTTCAAAAACAAAGAAAAAAAGTGAATCAATTTAGTAGAAAAGTACTCTATCAGATTCGAACCAACGACTTACGTCTTAGCACGAGATTACTCTACCACTAATTTAAAAAGCCCTTTATCGGATTTGAACCGATGACTTATGCCTTACCATGGCATTACTCTACCACTGAGTTAAAAGGGCTTTTTATTTAATTCAAAAATTAGCCACTTGGATTTCCCATTATGGGTCTACTGCATAATGTACATATTATATATATAATATATAGAGATAGAGAGAGAGACATTATGTAGAGATTGTATATGTATATATCGATATCTTGAGAGCTCAAAATAAAATTAATAAAAAAAAACATACCCTACATAACATATCCAACTCTTCTTGGTTCAGGGTTTTCCGTTTCCGAAGACTAGTAAAATAGGCGGATTCTGGAACCCCAAGGATTCAACGGTATATGGATATGGAAAATATAAGATTTCCGATCCTAGCGGGAAAAGGCGGGGAACAGATACCCAATAGGATATAGGATCCTTGGGAGGAACTTTTGGTAATGGCCTTGATCCTCTATGCTATTTTTTATGTGTTCTTAGTTCTATTGAACTTTTTGCATTCTTTTAAACAAGAATCTAATAAACTAGAATTGAGTCAGTGGAAAAAAGGAGAGAGAGGAAAGTGTTAAATGGAGAGAGTCGACTAATCAGAGACTTTTAGGATCTTCTTTACATCAGGTAAATCTGTCGGCCCTGTCCGTTTTTTTCTTTAAGTTACGACTCTTTGCTGCTTACTTCTATCAAGCCATAGGGAAAGTCTATGATGAATTTGGAAAACTCATCTCACTCTTACTCTATGGCTCGGACTTAATGGGGGAAGAAAACATCTTCCATAATTTCTTTTTTGTTCAATTCTGGACAAAAAAGAAAAGGAAAAAAGGAATTTATAGGGACAGTGTTACCCCCTATATCCCCTAGTTTATATTGTAGGAATAATAAAACAATTTAGCAGTCTGACACACTTACGTCCTTGCAAAGTAAATAATTATTATTGTAGTCGTAACCGTAGAATAGGATCCTAATCAAAATAAATACATTTGGTTCAGGCGCTATTAGCATGGTAAGAAAAGATTTTTTTTACAGACCAGAGGGGCTATCTAAATCCTAAAGTAAAGGCGAGCGATCGAAGTAGAAGTACCAACGGCTCAGTGTCATGAACCTTCTCCATCTGATTCAATAAGGGGGAATTAGCCTTCTTGTCAAATGGCTATCCTTGACAAAGGGTACCATTTATACCATAATCTACAATGTAGCGGGTATAGTTTAGTGGTAAAAGTGTGATTCGTTCTATTAATAACTGAATTTGAAATGATATACTTAAGGCATCCTTAAGTTTTTTATTTTTATATTCCGATGAAAACTTTAGTTCTTATAAAGGATTAAATCCTTTTCCTCTCAATAGCATATTGAGGAAGAATATACATTCTGGCGATTTGTATCCAAAGACTAATTTAAATTGCATCCAAAATAAAAATAGGATTATGAGTACAGAGTCGCGAAGCATAATTTTGCATTGGATTAAGTATTCCAATTTTGAAAATATGAGTAAAGGATCTATGGATGAAGATACAAAAAAGTTGATTTCCAATCGTAACTAAATCTTCTTAAAATAAGGAATAAGGAAGCCAAATAGCTAAAAAACGATAGTTTTGGTTTACTAGAACCATCCGCATATTGTTTCAGCTCGGTGGAAACCCAATTCTTTTCCTCAGGATCTCTTGAATGAAATTAGGGAACGAAGTAAGTAGATTAGATGAATTTAGATAGAATTTCTATCTCCTACTCTATAAGGATCATCTAGAAAGCGGAGAGCTTTGGTTCCATTCAAATAGAAAAGCTGACATAGATGTTAAGTGGTGAGAATATCCATAAAGGAGCCGAATGAAATCAAAATTTCATGTTCGGTTTTGAATTAGAGACGTTAAAAATAATCAACCAACGTCGACTATAACCCCTAGCCTTCCAAGCTAACGATGCGGGTTCGATTCCCGCTACCCGCTCCATTCTGTATAAAAGGAGTATTCTATTTGTCTAGACATGTTAGAGGCTTGTATTCAAGCCTTTTTTGTCCACCAGTTTCTGGTACTCCAGAGCGGAGTAGAGCAGTTTGGTAGCTCACGAGGCTCATAACCTTGAGGTCACGGGTTCGATTCCCGTCTCCGCACTTAGCAGTCTGTATAAAAGGACTATTCTATTTCTCTAGATATGTATGGTAGAGGGGCGTATCCAACCCTTTTTTATTCATTAGTTCCCGGCCCTAGAGGGCAAAATTGAGCAGTTTGCGAAGTCACTTGCCTTCAAAAAAAGAAGGCGCAAGGCCTCTCCCTACCCTGCAGAAAATAAAAATGAAACGAAAGGGACAGTCTACCTCTCCCTTCCCTTTAAAAAAAGTTTGCCCGTTGTTTGTCTCAGTTAATACCCAATTTTTGGAGCTCTGTTGGCGAGTTCTATTTCTGCCTCTGGAGCGCCCTCTTTTTTTGAGTGGGATGCAAAGGAAGGGTAAGATAGTAAGGGATACGGCACTAGACTAACACCTAATTAATACTTAATTTAATATAAGTAGTTAAACAGTTAACTAGACTAAACTTTTTATCATAGTACTTTGATAAATTAAGCGGGCGAGCGGCGGGAATCGAACCCGTATCTTCTCCTTGGCAAGGAGATATTTTACCATTGAACTACGCTCGCTACGGTATATATTTTATAGCGTATATCCGCCTGGGTCGACCTTCTATGTCTGGGTCGACCGTTTCATTTCATTTTCTATTATATTAGAGTTTTCCTTTTTTTATTATCTGTCAATGAATATTCTAATGGGAATGGAATTTCATAATACTGAAAGAGAAGAGCTAGCAATTCGGAACGCAAATTGCGTTTTAATACGTCTCACTATTCTAATTTTTTAGAAGAAATGGCCTTTATTATTTCTTTTTTATGGGGTTAATAAATATTAACCAAATTTCATTTAAGAAATGAGAGAATTCAGAATAGCTACGAGAAAGACTAGTCCAATCCATAATGATGTACCGGAAAATACAACATTTTTATTATTTGACCAACCATCAGGAGAAGCAAATACAAGGGGTACACTAATTACTAAGACTGAGGAAGTCGCAATTAATGCAAAAACAGCTAATTGGAAAGCAATAGTCATATTTCTAATCCTCCAAGCTACCATCAAATAAAGTTGACTACATATTTGATCCCTCACTTAAACCAAAATTGTAAAAAAATACAAGAAGTAGGAGGGGTTTAATCATGAATCCATTGATTCTTCTCTTTAATTCAAATTTATTACTTAAACCGCTTTTTTATTTGGATATGGGGGTGAGAAGAGATTATTTACTCTTTATTTCACAAGCGGGTATAGCGGATCCTGTATCCGTGTATACAGTATACAGAGATATATCGAAAAGGAACTTGTATCTGATATCTTTCTAGAGGCTAATAAATCTTTTTATTTTTTATATGGCTATGTTCTATTTGTAGGAGTAAAATAAGGATTAGGCTGTGGAGAGATGGCTGAGTGGTTGATAGCTCCGGTCTTGAAAACCGGTATAGTTCTAGGAACTATCGAGGGTTCGAATCCCTCTCTCTCCTTTTGCTTATTGAATACGTTTGTTTCTTTCATTTTTATTTATTTTTTTTTTCTGTCCCTTATCTTTCTTTCATAAAAAGGAATGAATGGCTCGGCTAGATGGAATAACCGAGCCAGAACAGAAAAAAAGTAGAACAGGTATAAATAAGAAAATCTTAGTTAAGAGGGTTCATGTAAAGAACAGGTTCCAAATCACGATCGATTCCCTTTTCAAAACCTGCTGCAGCAGCTCGGGCTCTTCCTGCATGCCATAAATGGCCCACAAAAAAGAAGAATCCTAGAACAAAATGAGAAGTTGATAACCAACTTCTAGGAGAGACATAATTAACTGCATTGATCTCGGTAGCTACGCCACCCACGGAATTTAAAGAGCCTAAAGGAGCGTGGGTCATATATTCTGCTGAGCGTCGTTCTTGCCAAGGTTGTATGTCTTTTTTCAACCTA
>NW_028260894.1:0-35932 GCF_056163025.1 Triticum urartu | reverse complement strand
CCACAGATCTTTTTCTGCTCCTTTTCTACCCAATTAGTTTATGTTTGTTCTAATTAAAAAAAAAGAACAGAACAAGTTTTTTATTTTTGCAGGCCAATCGCTCTTTTGACTTTGGAATACAGCCTCTTTATCAATATACTGCTTCTTTTACACATTCAATCCATAACATCCCTTATTCAATCCATAATCAAGAATAATTAGGATTTCTAAAAAAAAAAAGAAAAAATAAAGGGTCCACTCATAGGAAAACCCAACCTTTCCCCGCATCCGGCACTAATCTATTTTTAACGTCTAATTAGAGCGGGGAATCATTCCAATTAGGAAGTTCAGCTCGTTGCTTTTTATTTTACCAGAATTGGAGCCAGGCTCTATCCATTTATTCATTAGACCCAGAAAATCGTAATTTTGGATTCCATTCAAAAAAGATTGATTTTATTACGACATGCTATTTTTTCCATTCATTACCTTTGAGGATCAGTCGTGGTCTTCTAGACTCTACCAAGAGTCTGGACGAATTTGTTGTTTCATCCAAATGTGTAAAAGATCATAGTCGCACTTAAAAGCCGAGTACTCTACCATTGAGTTAGCAACCCAGATAAAAAAAGGATCTTAGATACGATCGAAATCCAAAAATCAATGGAATTACACCGCGCGCTTCTGTCAAAACATTGAACTAGCAAGACATCAAAAGATTTTTTTTATCGACCATGAAAAACACTCAAATGCCAAAACGAACAGGTCCGGTGAAATTCCACTAAAGTAAAGTTAAAAAAAGAGCGACCCTAATCACGATGGCCAAATTCTCCTTATTTTTAGCGATTTTTATTAACAAAAAATATATATTATAAAAAATATATATTATATTGTATGAGAATACATGCAAGAGGAACACCCTTATCATTTGAGCGAAGTGTAGGCGGAAAAATTGAATATGGAGTGAGGATAAAGAGACCCATCTATCTACAAATTCTATTTGTTCAATAGACCTTTGTCAATGGAAATACAATGGTAAGAAAACAAATTAGATAGAAAAAGTAAATAAAATAGGGGCTTATGTTGGATTGGCACGATATAATATAAATCCAAATAGGATTAAAAAAGAGGTAAATTGTGTCTAAATAATTAGACAACTAGGAATACTAATAATCTTCTCCTATCCTATTTTTTGATTCATTTAGTTCTTCAATTAACTCAAAGTTCTTTCTTTTTCTTTAAAGAATTCTGCCTTCCTTAAAATATCATAAACAGTTCTTGTTGGTTGAGCACCCTTTTCAAGGAAATAGAGAATAGCTGGAACATTTAAACAAGTTTGATTCTTTATCGGATCATAAAAACCTACTTTTTGAAGATCTCTTCCTTCTCTTCGAGATCGAACATCAATTGCAACGATTCGATAGACAGCTTATTGGGATAGATGTAGATAAACAACGCCCCCCCCTAGAAACGTATATGAGGTTTTCTCCTCATACGGCTCGAGAAAATGATTCGAATTTCTGTCGATAATAATAGAAATTAGACTATGACGTGCATTAATTTCCTTACAGAAAAAACAAATTTCATTTATACTCATGACTCAAGTGGGCTAATTTTGCCTGACAAACTTCGAAGGCAAAATCCTTCCAAAATTTTTGAGTCGTCTTTAAACTCTTTTCTTTGTCTCATTTCGAACGAATTGACTTTTATTCCTTATTCTAATCCAACTCTGTTGTTGAGACAATTGAAAATTGTGTTTACTTGTTCTGGAATCCTTTATCTTTGATTTGTGAAATCCTTGGGTTTAGACATTACTTCGGGAATTCCTATTTTTTTCTTTCAAAAGAGTAGCAACATACCCTTTTTTCTTATTTCCTTCGATAAAGCATTTATCTCTTCTATAGAAATCTAATAAGAGGGATTGATTCTGATATACTTTTATTGGACTTTCTTCTTATTTTAACCTTTCGATTTATTTCTATATTAAGGATAGACTGACAAAGTTGGCCTAATTTATTAGTTTTCACTAACCCTAGATTCTTTCCCTTGATAAAAAAAATTCTGTCCTCTCGAGCTCCATCGTGTACTATGTTACTTAAACCCAGCGCAAATTTGGTTCGGAACGAATAGAACAGGCTATGTCGAGCCAAGAGCATTTTCATTACTATGGAAAATGATGGATAGCAAAATCCACAATCGATCATGTCCTTCAAGTCGCACGTTGCTTTCTACCACATCGTTTTAAACGAAGTTTTACCATAACAAACATTCCTCTTTTCATTGCAAAGTGGTATAGAGAATTGATCCAATATGGATGGAATCATGAATAGTCATTGGTTTAGTTTTTTTATACTAATTAAAACTTGCTATCTATGGAGCAATATGGATAAAAGAAAGTAAGTATTTATCCGGGAAGCCTCCGCCAAGATCCAATTTATTTAAACCCATATTAAAATTCTATCATATGAATGAAACATAGTTTGAAAAAGACGACTAAACAAGTTTGCTTAAAACTTATTTATTCTTAAATTTCCACCCTCAACGGATGGCTCGAGATGATCAATCTTGAAGTGAGAAAAGAAGGATTGACTCTTCCTCAATAAATAAACTATCAACCTCCAAAAAAGTTTAATTAATTTAATTACTAGAATTAGAATTCTAGTAGTAATATATTTTTTCAGTACCAAAAACAATTAACTATAATAACTAAATAAACTATTCCAATGAAAAGATTGAAAGTTTTTGGTAGTTATAGAATTCTCGTACTTCTTCAACTCGAATACCAAAAGGAAGAAAAAAATATGACTAAGTGATTTTATAGTAGAGGCATATCCTGAATGTGCTTGATAGATCCCATTTTTTCATGAAAATAAAGATAGTCAATTTGACTGGACTTAAGACTTTATTATGTTTTCTGAGAAAGAATAAGATATCATTATTCTCTTTAATAAACTTTTGTCTCGTACGGAATACTATATGATTTCACCGTTTGTTTCATCAGAAACAATCTGGGACGGAAGGATTCGAACCTCCGAGTAACGGGACCAAAACCCGCTGCCTTACCACTTGGCCACGCCCCCATTTCGGGTTTTATGCGACACTAATAAACACTAGTATGTTTATTTGTTATTCGTCAATACCATTTCAATTACATAAAAAAGGAGGGATATTCTCTTGCTAGTATTCTACACATGCGGATAATATAGAATCAAAAAAATGCATTGATCATTACATGGAATTCTATTAAGATATTATATGAAAGTCGAATTTATTCCACTCTCATTTGAGAGTGCGAATACAAGGAGGTATTTTGTGTTTGGGAAAGTCCGAAGAAAAAAGATTTTGAATCTGCCTTTTCCTTCTTTCCCTTAAAAAAATAACTCAAGAAAAATCCAATTATTTACTCTACAAGAATGAAATGCTTGTTATGCCTAATATACTTAGTTTAACCTGTATCTGTTTTAATTCTGTTCTTTATCCTACTAGTTTTTTCTTTGCCAAATTACCCGAAGCTTATGCTATTTTCAATCCAATCGTGGATATTATGCCTGTTATACCTCTATTCTTTTTTCTATTAGCCTTTGTTTGGCAAGCTGCTGTAAGTTTTCGATGAAATCTTTAGTACTCTGTATGCCAAATTGAATGATGTGTTCATTCCAAAAAAATTTTAAAATGGGTAAAAGCCGAGAAGTTTTATATTTTTATATTATGAACCTTCGATTCTAAAATTTAAATTCTTCTACATTGAATGGGTAGCTACAGCAATAAATTTGGATCAGCCTTTCTACTCCCCTGCACCTAGGTTGAGCAGGTACCTAAAGGTACCTACACAATACCTAACCACCTAACCCTATTTTTGCTATTGATAAGAGTGCTTATTATAAAAGAATTCTTGCAATTTTTTTCAAGAATTCTTTTTTGCATTTTTAGGTATAAAAAAAAACCATCCTAGTGGATCCGTGTGGTAAGGAAAAACTGGTAATCTATTCCTTAAAAAAAAATCTTGGAGATTATGTAATGCTTACTCTCAAACTTTTTGTTTATACAGTAGTGATATTCTTTGTTTCACTCTTTATCTTTGGATTCTTATCTAATGACCCAGGACGGAATCCTGGACGCGAGGAGTAAAAATTCAGTTTTTTTTTTTCTTATTGGATTTGTTTCGTACATTTATCTATGAGAAAATCCGGGGGTCAGAATTCTTTCCAATTCGAAAGTCCCAAATGATCCAAGGGAGCGGAAAGAGAGGGATTCGAACCCTCGGTACAAAAAAATTGTACAACGGATTAGCAATCCGCCGCTTTAGTCCACTCAGCCATCTCTCCACGTTCCAAAGCGAAAGGTTTCCGTGATATGATATAGGCAAGAAATAAGAAATAACGGTTGCAAAAAACCCCTTTTTTTTCTTTCAAAAGTCTATAAAAATTATATTGCCAATTCCATTTTAATTATATTCTTTTTTCTTAATGTTAATAAAAAAAGAAGAAAATTCTTGTTTTTTCTTTCTAAAAATCGATATTGGCCGAGAGACAATCAAATAGATTTTCTCTTTAGCGGGCATTTCCATATAGGACTTGTTATAATTATAATAAAACAAGCAGGTTATATAAAAAAAAACGCTTTTTTTGTCGATTATTTATCAAGAAAGCAAAAAGGGTTCTTATCAAATCCACCATAAAATTGGAAAGAAGCATAAAGTAAGTAGACCTGACTCCTTTAATGATGCCTCTATCCGCTATTCTGATATATAAATTCGATGTAGATGAAATTGTATAAGCGAATTTTTTTTATTTCCTTAGACTTAGACCGCGCAAGACAAGAATTTTTCGCTATTTACGATTTCATATTCTTGTTACTAGATGTTCTATAGGAATAAGAAGAAATCGCAACTCCTTTGCGCTACACATAAAATTGGATTTCGAAGGTCCATTTTTTTTTTTCAGAATCCTCTATTATTTTAGTTCTTCCACCCATGCAATAGAGAGGGAATGGGAAAAGAAGGGTTACTTTTATTTGCATTTTTCCCTTAAAAGATAGACTTTGAAATAGGAGTCTTGGAATAATGCTGAATTCAAAGGTTTATTTCTTTCTATAGTATAAGAAAAACAATTTATTTCTATTTCTATAGTATAAGAAAAACAAATAAATAGTATAAGAAAAACAAATCGAATCAAATTCATGGATTTACCACGACCTCGGTTGTGACTGTGACTCCATAGATAAAAATGGGAAATTTCTCTCTTCGAGACCATTGAAAAAGGGCATTGAACGAGAAAGAAATCGTCCACAGATAATAAAACTATCATATGCCTTGGAAAGTGATATGAGGTGCTCGGAAATGGTTGAAGTAATTGAATAGGAGGATCACTATGACTATAGCCCTTGGTAGAATTCCTAAAGAAGAAAATGATCTATTTGATACTATGGATGACTGGTTACGAAGGGACCGTTTCGTTTTTGTAGGATGGTCTGGCCTATTGCTCTTTCCTTGTGCTTATTTCGCTTTAGGGGGTTGGTTTACAGGGACAACTTTTGTAACTTCTTGGTATACCCATGGATTGGCTAGTTCCTATTTGGAAGGTTGTAATTTCTTAACCGCAGCAGTTTCTACCCCTGCCAATAGTTTAGCACACTCTTTGTTGCTACTATGGGGGCCCGAAGCACAAGGAGATTTTACTCGTTGGTGTCAATTAGGCGGTCTATGGACTTTTGTAGCTCTCCACGGGGCTTTTGCACTAATAGGTTTCATGTTACGCCAATTTGAACTTGCTCGGTCTGTTCAATTGCGGCCTTATAATGCAATCTCATTCTCTGGTCCAATTGCTGTTTTTGTTTCTGTATTCCTTATTTATCCACTGGGGCAATCTGGTTGGTTCTTTGCGCCGAGTTTTGGCGTAGCAGCGATATTTCGATTCATCCTTTTCTTCCAAGGATTTCATAATTGGACGTTGAACCCATTTCATATGATGGGAGTTGCCGGAGTATTAGGTGCGGCTCTGCTATGCGCTATTCATGGAGCGACCGTAGAAAACACTCTATTTGAGGACGGTGATGGTGCAAATACCTTCCGTGCTTTTAACCCAACTCAAGCTGAAGAAACTTATTCAATGGTCACTGCTAACCGCTTTTGGTCCCAAATCTTTGGTGTTGCTTTTTCCAATAAACGTTGGTTACATTTCTTTATGCTATTTGTACCCGTCACCGGTTTATGGATGAGTGCTATTGGCGTAGTTGGCTTGGCTCTGAACTTACGTGCCTATGACTTTGTTTCCCAGGAAATCCGTGCAGCGGAAGATCCTGAATTTGAGACTTTCTACACCAAAAATATTCTTTTAAACGAGGGTATTCGTGCGTGGATGGCAGCTCAGGATCAGCCTCATGAAAATCTTATATTCCCTGAGGAGGTTCTACCACGTGGAAACGCTCTTTAATGGAACTTTCGTTTTAGCTGGTCGTGACCAAGAAACCACCGGCTTTGCTTGGTGGGCTGGGAATGCCAGACTTATCAATTTGTCCGGTAAACTGCTTGGAGCTCATGTAGCTCATGCCGGATTAATCGTATTCTGGGCCGGAGCAATGAACCTATTTGAAGTGGCCCATTTCGTACCAGAAAAGCCCATGTATGAACAAGGGTTGATTTTACTTCCACACTTAGCTACTCTAGGTTGGGGAGTAGGGCCAGGGGGGGAAGTTCTAGATACTTTTCCGTACTTTGTATCTGGCGTACTTCACCTAATTTCCTCCGCAGTCTTAGGCTTCGGTGGCATTTATCACGCGCTTCTGGGACCCGAGACTCTTGAGGAATCTTTTCCATTCTTTGGTTATGTCTGGAAAGATAGAAATAAAATGACTACAATTTTGGGTATTCACTTAATTTTGTTAGGTCTAGGTGCTTTTCTTCTAGTACTCAAGGCTCTTTATTTTGGCGGTGTATATGATACCTGGGCCCCTGGGGGGGGAGATGTAAGAAAAATTACCAATTTGACCCTTAGTCCCAGTGTTATATTTGGTTATTTACTAAAATCTCCTTTTGGTGGAGAAGGGTGGATTGTTAGTGTAGATGATTTAGAAGATATAATTGGTGGGCATGTATGGTTGGGTTTTATTTGTGTATTTGGCGGAATTTGGCATATTTTAACCAAACCCTTCGCATGGGCTCGCCGTGCATTTGTATGGTCTGGAGAAGCTTACTTGTCTTATAGTTTAGCTGCTTTATCTGTCTTTGGTTTTATCGCTTGTTGTTTTGTATGGTTCAATAATACAGCTTATCCGAGTGAGTTTTATGGACCCACCGGGCCAGAAGCTTCTCAAGCTCAAGCATTTACTTTTCTAGTTAGAGACCAGCGTCTTGGAGCTAATGTGGGATCCGCTCAAGGACCCACAGGTTTAGGTAAATATCTAATGCGTTCCCCAACTGGGGAGGTTATCTTTGGAGGGGAAACTATGCGTTTTTGGGACCTTCGTGCTCCATGGTTAGAACCTCTAAGGGGCCCCAACGGTTTGGACTTGAGTAGGTTGAAAAAAGACATACAACCTTGGCAAGAACGACGCTCAGCAGAATATATGACCCACGCTCCTTTAGGCTCTTTAAATTCCGTGGGTGGCGTAGCTACCGAGATCAATGCAGTTAATTATGTCTCTCCTAGAAGTTGGTTATCAACTTCTCATTTTGTTCTAGGATTCTTCTTTTTTGTGGGCCATTTATGGCATGCAGGAAGAGCCCGAGCTGCTGCAGCAGGTTTTGAAAAGGGAATCGATCGTGATTTGGAACCTGTTCTTTACATGAACCCTCTTAACTAAGATTTTCTTATTTATACCTGTTCTACTTTTTTTCTGTTCTGGCTCGGTTATTCCATCTAGCCGAGCCATTCATTCCTTTTTATGAAAGAAAGATAAGGGACAGAAAAAAAAAATAAATAAAAATGAAAGAAACAAACGTATTCAATAAGCAAAAGGAGAGAGAGGGATTCGAACCCTCGATAGTTCCTAGAACTATACCGGTTTTCAAGACCGGAGCTATCAACCACTCAGCCATCTCTCCACAGCCTAATCCTTATTTTACTCCTACAAATAGAACATAGCCATATAAAAAATAAAAAGATTTATTAGCCTCTAGAAAGATATCAGATACAAGTTCCTTTTCGATATATCTCTGTATACTGTATACACGGATACAGGATCCGCTATACCCGCTTGTGAAATAAAGAGTAAATAATCTCTTCTCACCCCCATATCCAAATAAAAAAGCGGTTTAAGTAATAAATTTGAATTAAAGAGAAGAATCAATGGATTCATGATTAAACCCCTCCTACTTCTTGTATTTTTTTACAATTTTGGTTTAAGTGAGGGATCAAATATGTAGTCAACTTTATTTGATGGTAGCTTGGAGGATTAGAAATATGACTATTGCTTTCCAATTAGCTGTTTTTGCATTAATTGCGACTTCCTCAGTCTTAGTAATTAGTGTACCCCTTGTATTTGCTTCTCCTGATGGTTGGTCAAATAATAAAAATGTTGTATTTTCCGGTACATCATTATGGATTGGACTAGTCTTTCTCGTAGCTATTCTGAATTCTCTCATTTCTTAAATGAAATTTGGTTAATATTTATTAACCCCATAAAAAAGAAATAATAAAGGCCATTTCTTCTAAAAAATTAGAATAGTGAGACGTATTAAAACGCAATTTGCGTTCCGAATTGCTAGCTCTTCTCTTTCAGTATTATGAAATTCCATTCCCATTAGAATATTCATTGACAGATAATAAAAAAAGGAAAACTCTAATATAATAGAAAATGAAATGAAACGGTCGACCCAGACATAGAAGGTCGACCCAGGCGGATATACGCTATAAAATATATACCGTAGCGAGCGTAGTTCAATGGTAAAATATCTCCTTGCCAAGGAGAAGATACGGGTTCGATTCCCGCCGCTCGCCCGCTTAATTTATCAAAGTACTATGATAAAAAGTTTAGTCTAGTTAACTGTTTAACTACTTATATTAAATTAAGTATTAATTAGGTGTTAGTCTAGTGCCGTATCCCTTACTATCTTACCCTTCCTTTGCATCCCACTCAAAAAAAGAGGGCGCTCCAGAGGCAGAAATAGAACTCGCCAACAGAGCTCCAAAAATTGGGTATTAACTGAGACAAACAACGGGCAAACTTTTTTTAAAGGGAAGGGAGAGGTAGACTGTCCCTTTCGTTTCATTTTTATTTTCTGCAGGGTAGGGAGAGGCCTTGCGCCTTCTTTTTTTGAAGGCAAGTGACTTCGCAAACTGCTCAATTTTGCCCTCTAGGGCCGGGAACTAATGAATAAAAAAGGGTTGGATACGCCCCTCTACCATACATATCTAGAGAAATAGAATAGTCCTTTTATACAGACTGCTAAGTGCGGAGACGGGAATCGAACCCGTGACCTCAAGGTTATGAGCCTCGTGAGCTACCAAACTGCTCTACTCCGCTCTGGAGTACCAGAAACTGGTGGACAAAAAAGGCTTGAATACAAGCCTCTAACATGTCTAGACAAATAGAATACTCCTTTTATACAGAATGGAGCGGGTAGCGGGAATCGAACCCGCATCGTTAGCTTGGAAGGCTAGGGGTTATAGTCGACGTTGGTTGATTATTTTTAACGTCTCTAATTCAAAACCGAACATGAAATTTTGATTTCATTCGGCTCCTTTATGGATATTCTCACCACTTAACATCTATGTCAGCTTTTCTATTTGAATGGAACCAAAGCTCTCCGCTTTCTAGATGATCCTTATAGAGTAGGAGATAGAAATTCTATCTAAATTCATCTAATCTACTTACTTCGTTCCCTAATTTCATTCAAGAGATCCTGAGGAAAAGAATTGGGTTTCCACCGAGCTGAAACAATATGCGGATGGTTCTAGTAAACCAAAACTATCGTTTTTTAGCTATTTGGCTTCCTTATTCCTTATTTTAAGAAGATTTAGTTACGATTGGAAATCAACTTTTTTGTATCTTCATCCATAGATCCTTTACTCATATTTTCAAAATTGGAATACTTAATCCAATGCAAAATTATGCTTCGCGACTCTGTACTCATAATCCTATTTTTATTTTGGATGCAATTTAAATTAGTCTTTGGATACAAATCGCCAGAATGTATATTCTTCCTCAATATGCTATTGAGAGGAAAAGGATTTAATCCTTTATAAGAACTAAAGTTTTCATCGGAATATAAAAATAAAAAACTTAAGGATGCCTTAAGTATATCATTTCAAATTCAGTTATTAATAGAACGAATCACACTTTTACCACTAAACTATACCCGCTACATTGTAGATTATGGTATAAATGGTACCCTTTGTCAAGGATAGCCATTTGACAAGAAGGCTAATTCCCCCTTATTGAATCAGATGGAGAAGGTTCATGACACTGAGCCGTTGGTACTTCTACTTCGATCGCTCGCCTTTACTTTAGGATTTAGATAGCCCCTCTGGTCTGTAAAAAAAATCTTTTCTTACCATGCTAATAGCGCCTGAACCAAATGTATTTATTTTGATTAGGATCCTATTCTACGGTTACGACTACAATAATAATTATTTACTTTGCAAGGACGTAAGTGTGTCAGACTGCTAAATTGTTTTATTATTCCTACAATATAAACTAGGGGATATAGGGGGTAACACTGTCCCTATAAATTCCTTTTTTCCTTTTCTTTTTTGTCCAGAATTGAACAAAAAAGAAATTATGGAAGATGTTTTCTTCCCCCATTAAGTCCGAGCCATAGAGTAAGAGTGAGATGAGTTTTCCAAATTCATCATAGACTTTCCCTATGGCTTGATAGAAGTAAGCAGCAAAGAGTCGTAACTTAAAGAAAAAAACGGACAGGGCCGACAGATTTACCTGATGTAAAGAAGATCCTAAAAGTCTCTGATTAGTCGACTCTCTCCATTTAACACTTTCCTCTCTCTCCTTTTTTCCACTGACTCAATTCTAGTTTATTAGATTCTTGTTTAAAAGAATGCAAAAAGTTCAATAGAACTAAGAACACATAAAAAATAGCATAGAGGATCAAGGCCATTACCAAAAGTTCCTCCCAAGGATCCTATATCCTATTGGGTATCTGTTCCCCGCCTTTTCCCGCTAGGATCGGAAATCTTATATTTTCCATATCCATATACCGTTGAATCCTTGGGGTTCCAGAATCCGCCTATTTTACTAGTCTTCGGAAACGGAAAACCCTGAACCAAGAAGAGTTGGATATGTTATGTAGGGTATGTTTTTTTTTATTAATTTTATTTTGAGCTCTCAAGATATCGATATATACATATACAATCTCTACATAATGTCTCTCTCTCTATCTCTATATATTATATATATAATATGTACATTATGCAGTAGACCCATAATGGGAAATCCAAGTGGCTAATTTTTGAATTAAATAAAAAGCCCTTTTAACTCAGTGGTAGAGTAATGCCATGGTAAGGCATAAGTCATCGGTTCAAATCCGATAAAGGGCTTTTTAAATTAGTGGTAGAGTAATCTCGTGCTAAGACGTAAGTCGTTGGTTCGAATCTGATAGAGTACTTTTCTACTAAATTGATTCACTTTTTTTCTTTGTTTTTGAAACTTTCTCTATATTTTTAGAGAATTTTATGACTTAGTGCGGGATGGATGCATTTTTGGTATGAACACTAAATGAAGCACGGAGAATTAATCTATAACGATCAACTAAAAAAAATCCTAGATGAAAACATAACAGAAAAGTTGGAAAAACTCTTTGCTTTGGATCTATTTATACTTTTCGAGTATATTGACAATTCCAAAAAACTGCTCATACTATGATTATAGTATAATCACGAGCGGTTGTATATGGCCCTATCGTCTAGTGATGCCCCTATCGTCTAGTGGTTCAGGACATCTCTCTTTCAAGGAGGCAGCGGGGATTCGACTTCCCCTGGGGGTAGGGAGTATTATGAAAGGAGGTTAATCATAGATTAGCAAAAACCCTAGAATAAATTCTTCCTGGGTCGATGCCCGAGTGGTTAATGGGGACGGACTGTAAATTCGTTGACAATGTCTACGCTGGTTCAAATCCAGCTCGGCCCAAACCAAAAATCTAGGGCTTCGTGAGTATGAACTAAATCCTTTTGTTTTTCTTCCATAAAATAAAATGTCTGATCTATAGAAATAAAAGATAAAGAAAAAAGGGAAATTTTTTTTTCTAATCCATATCTCTCTCATTCCTTTCTTACAAACAAAAGAGTTTTTCTTATTGAAGGCTGGATTATTATCCATTTTTAGTGATAAAAAATCACGACATACTAGTTATGTCACTCTCACTATACCCACGTATAATATAATATGTGGGTATGTAGTATATGATTCGTCTATTTCTTAGAGTACGAAAGACGAATCGAATCTTCTTATGGTTCTATTTAAGAATGGGTATGCCATACACCCCGCGGGGATTGTAGTTCAATTGGTCAGAGCACCGCCCTGTCAAGGCGGAAGCTGCGGGTTCGAGCCCCGTCAGTCCCGAACTAGGGTTCAATGAATGGAGAAATTGATATTTCCTTTTTCCATGAAAAAAAGGGGCAGGGAGCAAGATCAAATACCCACAGGGCACCCTTACTTCACTTTTTTATTTTGCATCTCTCATTAAAGAGGGAGGGAGGGCATATAGGAATTTTTTTTTCACTACTCCCAATCGATAAAGAAAGACACACATACGATATGTGGATTAGTAGAATTTAGGATATTATATTACTCTATCTTTCTTTATGATGATACCATCCTCATCTTAATTTCCTATTCCACTCTTATGGAATAGAGTACCGGTATTTTACCGGAATCCATACATAAATCGTATTCCCTTTTTATTTCAGACCTCTTTTCCCCATCTCACTTCTACTGCTTATTTGGATGTCTATGTGACCCATAGAAAGTGAAAGTTGGTCATATAATACATACATAATTGTATGTATAACTATAAGAAAAAGGAAGGGAAATTGTATAAGATTAAGAAAGTATAAGATTAAGAAAGCTCGTGGGTTAGAGATATAGAAAAGAAAAAGTAGAAAAGGATTAAAAAAGAGGGAATTCCTAATCCAATCAAAAAACCCATTTTGGTCTTAGTGTGGATAGAGGATCTTCCTATGTTATACTATATAACTCTCATCCGTGAAATATAACTCTCATCCATGAATTGATTTGATAGATCCGATATTCATAATATTGAATTGATTCAGTATTATCAGAATGCAAGCCCTACCCTTGAATTTACAAGATACCCCTTTTTCCTCTCCATGGGATTACATCCCGAGTTATTGTGAAAATAAAAAATAAAGAGGTTATGGAAGTCAATATTCTCGCATTTATTGCTACTGCACTGTTCATTCTAGTTCCTACTTCTTTTTTACTTATTATTTATGTAAAAACAGTCAGCCAAAATAATTAATTGGAATTCCAATTAATCATTGAAGAAATTAAAAAGGGATTAAATAAAAAAAATCCAAGTCTTAAATGAAAGGATCTGGTTGGAATCTTAAAGTGTGGTAGAAAGAACTACATATAGTTTTTTCTACGACACTTTAGATTCTTTCTATTATATTATCTTTGAATCTACATAGAATAGATTAGTAGATTGAAATAGTTAAGTAGTCTAATTCAATTTCTTTTTTCATTGCATCCACTTAATTTCAATCAGGTCAAAATAAAAAAATCTAAGACAATTCTTGACCAAAGAATCCATGGAAGGAAAGAAAAATAATATGAAGAATAGACTATAGTAAAAAGTAAAAGGAAATGGAAAATGTGTGATATGCCGTGAATAGTTCCGTGGAAGAAAGTCTAATTTTCTTATGTATAGAACTTTTTTTAACCATTCGTCATTTCTAGTAGAAATTCTGAATTGGTATAATGGCTCTTTCTTACATTACAACTTACAATACAAGAGTTTCTTACAGGAGTGAAACAAAACTAAAGAAAAAGATTAAAGAATAACGTTTGACAAAATGATTAATGCAAAATGATCCATTAAAGAAAAGAATTGATACAACAATTTGATTACTTAATCAATTAGTAGTATCCCTAGAGTCCACTCCTTCCCCATACTACTAGTGAAAGAGAAAATGTAAAGACTACCATTAAAGCAGCCCAAGCGAGACTTACTATATCCATCTAAATTATGTCTCCTATTTCTATGAAGGGATTATTCTACTATTGATCAATAATCATAGTGGAATCAAGGGTACAGAGTCAAAAAGGGATTCCGCCCTAAGGCCATGGATCAATCAGTTCAAGGAATTTACTCCTAACAAATTCTTATAGGAATTCTGGTAGAATTAGAGAGCATTAAAAATACGAGATACTATAGCCCTTTTTTCCTTAAAAAAGAAAGAGTACGGGAATGATGTCCTGAATAGAAGAAGCGGGAATAGGAAGATTTTTTATTCCTTTTGTTACTC
Organism: Triticum urartu; assembly: GCF_056163025.1. Taxonomy (NCBI): domain Eukaryota; kingdom Viridiplantae; phylum Streptophyta; class Magnoliopsida; order Poales; family Poaceae; genus Triticum; species Triticum urartu. Next base: position 21,518 of record NW_028260894.1, on the reverse strand, counting down.
TTTTTTTTTTTTTTAAGCAAAGGACGCCCGAATATACCATAAAATTATCGATAGATAAATATTTATTGGATACCTACCTTACCTAATGTTTATTTTTGACCTAAACCCTGCAGCCTTGCTTTGTATCATTCTATGAAAGAATGAAGAGATTTTATCCATAATACAACTCCTAAATTGATTTTTGATCGACCTATTTAATCTGATTCTCGTTAGAATTAAGTAGTCCTTACTTTAGTGTATGTAGGTAACATAAGATGTACGATAAAAAAATGTATAATAATTAGTAAGTCTTGATATTCTTTCGTGGAGTCCCTTCTTGAATCTTAGATTGAAAAAAAAAAAGAATGCCCCTTAGGGACCTTTCTTTGGATACCAAGATTTCTGACATCTTATCCTCGTATTTTAAAATTATCAAATCGAATCTCAATTAAGAACCAATTCAAATTCATATAATAAAAGAATAAGGAAACACTACCTCACCCCTATTGATAACCATTTTGGCCACTACCGTCAAAACAAACCCTAACCCTAGTTTGAGGATAGAACTATGGTATGGTTTCTCTAAACCCAGTATCGGCAGGCCCAGTTACTCTCTTGCCCGAACTTATGCGAAGTAAAAATTTATCGAATTCGATCAGCACTATAAAAAAAACCTAAGTATTTTATTGATCAGGCGGCACCCAGATTTGAACTGGGGATAAAGGATTTGCAGTCCCCTGCCTTACCGCTTGGCCATGCCGCCAAAAAATCCGATCAAAAATCTAGAAAACAGCAAGTATTCATCCACGTTTTCTTACGAAAAGCCCCTTTTATTTTGAATATAATTCTACTTACTTTTTTCCAATCTTTTTCAAAAAATCTATTCCTGCTTTTTTTGATCCAGTTTCTATTATTCTCCTCGATAGATTCTATCTTAAAACATACATTGTTAACACAATAAAACTTCCCATTTCTTTCTATTGAGATGAAAAAGAAGAAAAAGTGGATTTCTATTCACAGGCTGCAAAATTCAGAATAAATTGGAACCGTTAACTAGAATTCTCTTTTTTTTATTGCAGTAGTGAACTACTCTTAAATCGGTATTATCTCCCCCCCCTTCAATGGCATAATAAAATATTATGGCTTTATGCTTAATCCGTGTATAGGTAAACTTTAGGTCCGAACAGCATTATTATCCAAAGATCCCCTTTATGTACATATCTCTATGGGGAATCATGCTTTAATTTTTCAAAGTATTAAATTAAATATCTTGAATAAAAAAAGGAAATTTGCTCTGATATAGAGTATAACCTGACTATCTTGGCGTACCCAAGTGAAATTACGATAAAAGAAAAGCATGGATATGGGGAGAGGTGGATAACTAGATTGGCATGTACTTAAAAAAGGGACTTACTTTATTTTAGAATTCCACAATGAAATACTGAATTTTCTAGCAATTATACTACTCCGATCCGAAATAAAAAAGAACCCTCAAATTATTTTGAGAAATTAAAGTAAGCACGCTATTCTAAATCGAAGTAAAGTCAAACTTTCTAGTATATTATATTACGGCTTTATTACATTCATAGAAAGGAGATAAAATGAGAAATCTTTGCCATCCAATCTGATTAGAATATCATAACATAAAGTATAAGTGGCAGAATTTTTTTTGTAGGAATGTTTTATCAATTCATTTTCATTTCATTTGTACCCCTGGCAAACTCGAACTTTCGTCCAAATGGTCTCTATTCATATGTATGAAATACATATATGAAATACGTATGTGGAGTTCCCTAGAATTTCATGTGATTCAGTAAACAGAATATAGATTCCATGATTGCTAGATCGATCCATAGGGATTGATGAAGAGTGAGCTGATAATGGAATTTTTCTTTGATAAACAGGAAACTTAAGATTAAGATGCTCCGGAATGGAAACGAGGGAATGTCCACAATACCCGGATTTAGTCAGATCCAATTCGAGGGATTTTGTAGGTTCATTAATCAAGCCTTGGCAGAAGAACTTGACAAGTTTCCAACAATTAAAGATCCAGATCACGAAATTGCATTTCAATTATTTGCGAAAGGATATCAACTGCTAGAACCCTCGATAAAAGAAAGAGATGCTGTGTATGAATCACTCACCTATTCTTCCGAATTATATGTATCTGCGAGATTAATTTTTGGTTTCGATGTGCAAAAGCAAACCATTTCTATCGGAAACATTCCTATAATGAATTCCTTAGGAACCTTTATTATAAATGGAATATACCGAATTGTGATCAATCAAATATTGCTAAGTCCTGGTATTTACTACCGCTCGGAATTAGATCATAAGGGAATTTCTATCTACACTGGCACTATAATATCAGATTGGGGGGGGAGATCGGAATTAGCAATTGATAAAAAAGAAAGGATATGGGCTCGCGTGAGTAGAAAACAAAAGATATCTATTCTAGTTCTATCATCAGCTATGGGTTCGAATCTAAGAGAAATTCTGGATAATGTTTCCTACCCTGAAATTTTCTTGTCTTTCCCGAATGCTAAAGAGAAGAAGAGGATTGAGTCAAAAGAAAAAGCTATTTTGGAGTTTTATCAACAATTTGCTTGTGTAGGTGGGGACCTGGTATTTTCGGAGTCCTTATGCGAGGAATTACAAAAGAAATTTTTTCAACAAAAATGTGAATTAGGAAGGATTGGTCGACGAAATATGAATCGGAGACTTAATCTTGATATTCCTCAGAACAATACATTCTTGTTACCACGAGATGTATTGGCCGCTACGGATCATTTGATTGGAATGAAATTTGGAACGGGTATACTTGACGATGACGATATGAATCACTTGAAAAATAAACGTATTCGTTCGGTTGCGGATCTGTTACAAGATCAATTCGGATTGGCTCTTGGTCGTTTACAACATGCAGTTCAAAAAACTATTCGTAGAGTATTCATACGTCAATCGAAACCGACTCCCCAAACTTTGGTAACTCCAACTTCAACTTCAATTTTATTAATAACTACTTATGAGACCTTTTTTGGCACATACCCGTTATCTCAAGTTTTTGATCAAACGAATCCATTGACACAAACTGTTCATGGGCGAAAAGTGAGTTGTTTAGGTCCTGGAGGGTTGACGGGGAGAACCGCAAGTTTTCGGAGCCGAGATATTCATCCGAGTCACTATGGGCGTATTTGTCCAATTGACACGTCTGAAGGAATCAATGTTGGACTTACTGGATCCTTAACAATTCATGCGAGAATTGATCACTTGTGGGGATCCATAGAGAGTCCGTTTTATGAAATATCTGCTGAGAAAGCAAAAGAAAAAAAAGAGAGACAGGTGGTTTATCTATCACCAAATAGAGATGAATATTATATGATAGCAGCAGGAAATTCTTTGTCCTTGAATCAAGGTATTCAGGAAGAACAGGTTGTTCCGGCTAGATACCGTCAAGAATTCTTGACTATTGCATGGGAACAGATTCATGTTAGAAGTATTTTTCCTTTCCAATATTTTTCTATTGGGGGTTCTCTCATTCCTTTTATTGAGCACAATGATGCGAATCGGGCTTTAATGAGTTCTAATATGCAGCGCCAAGCAGTTCCGCTTTCTCGGTCCGAGAAATGCATTGTTGGAACTGGATTGGAACGCCAAACAGCTCTAGATTCGAGGGTTTCCATTATAGCCGAACGCGAGGGAAAGATCATTTCTACTGATAGTCATAAGATACTTTTATCAAGTAGTGGGAAGACTATAAGTATTCCTTTAGTTAACCACCGTCGCTCTAACAAAAATACTTGTATGCACCAAAAACCCCGGGTTCCACGGGGTAAATCCATTAAAAAAGGACAAATTTTAGCAGAAGGAGCTGCTACAATTGGGGGCGAACTTGCTTTAGGAAAAAACGTATTAGTAGCTTATATGCCATGGGAAGGTTACAATTTTGAAGACGCAGTACTAATTAGCGAACGTTTGGTATATGAAGATATTTATACCTCTTTTCACATCCGGAAATATGAAATTCAGACGGATACGACAAGCCAGGGCTCCGCTGAAAAAATCACTAAAGAAATACCACATCTAGAAGAACATTTACTCCGCAATTTGGACAGAAATGGAGTTGTTAGGTTGGGATCCTGGGTAGAAACTGGTGATATTTTAGTAGGTAAATTAACGCCTCAGATAGCGAGCGAATCATCTTATATCGCGGAAGCTGGATTATTACGGGCCATATTTGGCCTTGAGGTTTCCACTTCAAAAGAAACTTCTCTGAAATTACCTATAGGTGGAAGAGGGCGCGTTATCGATGTGAAATGGATCCAAAGGGACCCGCTCGACATAATGGTTCGTGTATATATTTTACAGAAACGTGAAATCAAAGTTGGGGATAAAGTAGCCGGAAGACATGGGAATAAAGGGATCATTTCCAAAATTTTGCCTAGGCAAGATATGCCCTATTTGCAAGATGGAACACCCGTTGATATGGTCTTCAATCCCTTAGGAGTACCCTCCCGAATGAATGTGGGACAAATATTTGAAAGCTCGCTCGGATTAGCGGGGGATCTGCTAAAGAAACATTATAGAATAGCACCCTTTGATGAGAGATATGAGCAAGAGGCTTCAAGAAAACTTGTGTTTTCAGAATTATATGAAGCCAGTAAAGAAACAAAAAATCCATGGGTATTTGAACCCGAGATTACCCGGGAAAAAGCAGAATATTTGATGGAAGAACAGGCGACCCCTTTGAGCAACCTGTTCTAATAGGGAAGTCCTATATCTTAAAATTAATTCATCAAGTTGATGAGAAAATTCATGGGCGTTCTACTGGGCCCTACTCACTTGTTACACAACAACCGGTTAGAGGAAGAGCCAAGCAAGGGGGACAACGAGTAGGAGAAATGGAAGTTTGGGCTTTAGAAGGATTTGGTGTTGCTCATATTTTACAAGAGATACTTACTTATAAATCTGACCATCTTATAGCTCGCCAAGAAATACTTAATGCTACGATCTGGGGAAAAAGAATACCTAATCATGAGGATCCTCCAGAATCTTTTCGAGTGCTCGTTCGAGAACTACGATCTTTGGCTCTAGAACTGAATCATTTCCTTGTATCTGAAAAGAACTTCCAGGTTAATAGGGAGGAAGTTTGATCGGAATAAATATAAATTCTTTTCTTATTTCTATTTTATGATTGACCAATATAAACATCAACAACTTCAAATTGGACTCGTTTCCCCTCAACAAATAAAGGCTTGGGCTAACAAAAACCTACCTAATGGAGAAGTCGTTGGCGAAGTCACAAGGCCCTCTACTTTTCATTATAAAACCGATAAACCAGAAAAAGATGGATTGTTTTGCGAAAGAATCTTTGGACCCATAAAAAGCGGGATTTGCGCTTGTGGCAATTCTCGAGCGAGCGGAGCTGAAAACGAAGACGAAAGATTTTGCCAAAAATGCGGGGTCGAATTTGTGGATTCTCGGATACGAAGATATCAAATGGGATACATCAAACTCGCATGTCCCGTGACTCATGTGTGGTATTTGAAAGGTCTTCCTAGTTATATCGCGAATCTTTTAGATAAACCTCTTAAGAAGTTGGAGGGCCTAGTATACGGCGATTTCTCTTTTGCTAGGCCCAGCACTAAAAAACCCACTTTTTTACGATTACGAGGTTTATTCGAAGAGGAAATTGCATCCTGTAACCACAGCATTTCTCCCTTTTTTTCTACCCCAGGCTTTGCAACATTTCGAAATCGGGAAATTGCGACAGGAGCAGGTGCTATTAGAGAACAATTAGCAGATTTGGATTTGCGAATTATTATAGAGAATTCTTTGGTCGAATGGAAGGAATTAGAAGACGAGGGGTATAGTGGAGATGAGTGGGAAGATAGAAAAAGACGAATAAGAAAAGTTTTTTTGATTAGACGCATGCAATTGGCGAAACATTTTATTCAAACAAATGTAGAACCAGAATGGATGGTTTTGTGCTTATTACCGGTTCTTCCTCCCGAATTGAGACCTATTGTTTATAGGTCTGGAGATAAAGTAGTGACTTCAGACATTAATGAACTTTATAAGAGAGTTATCCGTCGGAACAACAATCTTGCCTATCTATTAAAAAGAAGTGAATTAGCGCCAGCAGATTTAGTAATGTGCCAGGAAAAATTGGTACAAGAAGCCGTGGATACACTTCTTGATAGTGGGTCCCGCGGGCAACCGACGAGGGATGGTCACAATAAAGTATACAAATCACTTTCAGATGTAATTGAAGGTAAAGAGGGAAGGTTTCGCGAGACTCTGCTTGGGAAACGGGTCGATTACTCGGGGCGTTCTGTCATTGTTGTGGGTCCTTCGCTTTCATTACATCAATGTGGATTACCTCTAGAGATAGCAATAAAGCTTTTTCAGCTATTTGTAATTCGCGATTTAATCACGAAACGCGCCACTTCTAATGTAAGGATTGCTAAAAGGAAAATTTGGGAAAAAGAACCCATTGTATGGGAAATACTTCAAGAAGTTATGCGGGGACATCCTGTACTGTTAAATAGAGCACCTACCCTGCATAGATTAGGCATACAGGCCTTTCAACCCACTTTAGTAGAGGGGCGTACTATTTCTTTACACCCATTAGTGTGTAAGGGTTTCAATGCGGACTTTGATGGAGATCAAATGGCTGTTCATCTACCTTTATCCTTGGAAGCTCAGGCAGAAGCCCGTTTACTTATGTTTTCTCATATGAATCTCTTATCTCCCGCTATTGGGGATCCTATTTGCGTACCAACCCAAGACATGCTTATCGGGCTTTATGTATTAACGATTGGAAAGCGTCGAGGTATTTGTGCAAATAGATATAATAGTTGCAGAAACTACCCAAATCTAAAAGTAAATTACAATAATAATAATAATTTTAAATATAGGAAAGATAAAGAACCCCATTTTTCTAGTTCTTATGATGCACTGGGAGCTTATAGACAAAAACTAATCAGTTTAGATAGTCCCTTGTGGCTACGATGGAACCTGGATCAACGCGTCATTGGGTCAAGAGAAGTTCCGATTGAAGTTCAATATGAATCTTTGGGGACTTATCATGAGATTTATGCCCACTATCTAATAATGGGAAATAGAAAAAAAGAAATTCGTTCGATATACATTCGAACCACTCTTGGTCATATTTCTTTTTATAGAGAAATAGAGGAAGCCATACAAGGATTTAGTCAGGCCTATTCATACACTACCTAAACAAGAAAGTTAGATTCGGCGATGCCCCTCCCCTTTCGGGGGGCATTCCGATTTCCCTAGTATCATCATTATTTGCCACGCGAATCCAGATTGAGATTGAGGCAATTAAGTTAATTAAATTTTCGAATCACTGACTCAGGCCCATTGTCGAATCCTACTCAGCAATTGTCGAATCCTACTCAGCCGAAAAGGGGGTACTTATGTATGGCGGAACGGGCCAATCTGGTCTTTCATAATAAAGAGATAGACGGAACTGGTATGAAACGACTTATTAGCAGATTAATAGATCATTTTGGAATGGGATATACATCCCATATACTGGATCAACTAAAGACTCTGGGCTTCCATCAAGCCACTACTACATCGATTTCGTTAGGAATCGAGGATCTTTTAACAATACCCTCTAAGGGATGGTTAGTCCAAGACGCGGAACAACAGAGTTTTCTTTTGGAGAAACACTATTATTATGGGGCTGTACACGCGGTAGAAAAATTACGCCAATCTGTTGAGATATGGTATGCGACAAGTGAATATTTGAAACAAGAAATGAATTCAAATTTTCGGATAACGGATCCTTCTAATCCAGTCTATCTAATGTCTTTTTCAGGAGCCAGAGGAAATGCATCTCAAGTACACCAATTAGTAGGTATGAGAGGATTAATGTCGGACCCTCAAGGACAAATGATTGATTTACCTATTCAAAGCAATTTACGCGAGGGACTTTCTTTGACAGAATATATAATTTCCTGCTATGGAGCCCGCAAAGGGGTTGTAGATACTGCTGTGCGAACAGCAGATGCTGGATATCTTACACGTAGACTTGTTGAAGTAGTTCAACATATTATTGTGCGTAGAAGAGATTGTGGTACTATCCGAGGTATTTCTGTAAGTCCTCAAAATGGGATGACGGAAAAACTTTTTGTCCAAACACTAATTGGTCGTGTATTAGCAGACGATATATATATCGGTTCACGATGCATTGCCGCGCGAAATCAAGATATTGGAATTGGATTAGTCAATCGATTCATAACTGCCTTTCGAGCACAACCATTTCGAGCACAACCAATATATATTAGAACCCCCTTTACTTGCCGAAGCACTTCTTGGATCTGTCAATTATGCTATGGCCGGAGTCCTACTCATAGTGATCTGGTCGAATTGGGAGAAGCCGTAGGTATTATTGCAGGTCAATCAATTGGGGAGCCAGGGACTCAACTAACATTAAGAACTTTTCATACTGGCGGAGTATTCACAGGGGGTACTGCCGACCTTGTACGATCCCCTTCGAATGGAAAAATAAAATTCAATGAGAATTTGGTTCACCCCACACGTACCCGTCATGGGCAGCCTGCTTTTCTATGTTATATAGACTTGCATGTAACTATTCAGAGTCAAGATATTCTATATAGTGTGAATATTCCCTCAAAAAGCTTGATTCTAGTGCAAAATGATCAATATGTAAAATCCGAACAAGTAATTGCGGAGATTCGTGCCGGAACGTCCACTTTACATTTTAAAGAAAGGGTACAAAAGCATATTTATTCTGAATCAGACGGCGAAATGCACTGGAGTACTGATGTTTACCATGCGCCCGAATATCAATATGGTAATCTTCGCCGATTACCAAAAACAAGCCATTTATGGATATTGTCAGTAAGTATGTGCAGATCCAGTATAGCGTCTTTTTCACTCCACAAGGATCAAGATCAAATGAATACTTATGGTAAAAAAGATAGGGAAATTCTTGATTATTCAACGTCGGATCGAATCATGTCCAATGGCCATTGGAATTTTATCTATCCTTCTATTTTTCAAGATAATTCAGATTTGTTGGCGAAAAAGCGAAGAAATAGGTTCGTCATTCCATTACAATATCATCAAGAACAAGAGAAAGAACTAATATCCTGTTTTGGGATTTCGATTGAAATCCCCCTTATGGGTGTTTTACGTAGAAATACTATTTTTGCTTATTTTGACGATCCCCGATACAGAAAAGATAAAAAGGGTTCAGGAATTGTTAAATTTAGATATAGGACCCTAGAAGAAGAATATAGGACTCGAGCGGAAGACTCAGAAGAGGAATATGAGACCCTAGAAGACGAATACAGGACCCGAGAGGACGAATATGAATATGAAACCCTAGAAGAATCTAAATATGGAATCCTAGAAGACGAATACGAATATGAAACCCTAGAAGACGAATATGGGAGCCCAGAAAACGAATATGGGAACCCAGAGAACGAATATAGGACTTTAGAGAAAGACTCAGAAGAGGAATATGGGAGCCCAGAGAGCAAATATAGGACCCAAGAGGACGAATATGGAACTCTAGAGGAAGACTCAGAAGACGAATATGGCAGCCCCGGGGAAAGCGCAGAGGAAAAATATGGTACTTTAGAGGAAGACTCAGAAGAAGATTCAGAGGACGAATACGAGAGCCCAGAGGAAGATTCCATCTTAAAAAAAGAGGGTTTGATTGAGCATCGAGGAACAAAAGAATTTAGTCTAAAATACCAAAAAGAAGTAGATCGGTTTTTTTTCATTCTTCAAGAACTTCATATCTTGCCGAGATCTTCATCCCTAAAGATACTTGACAATAGTATTATTGGAGTGAATACACAACTCACAAAAAATACAAGAAGTCGACTAGGCGGACTGGTCCGAGTGAAGAGAAAAAAAAGCCATACGGAACTCAAAATATTTTCCGGAGATATTCATTTTCCTGAAGAGGCGGATAAGATATTAGGTGGCTGTTTGATACCGCCAGAAAGACAAAAAAAAGATTCTAAGGAATCAAAAAAAAGGAAAAATTGGGTCTATGTTCAACGGAAAAAAATTCTCAAGAGCAAGGAAAAGTATTTTGTTTCCGTTCGCCCTACAGTGGCATATGAAATGGACGAAGGAAGAAATTTAGCAACACTTTTCCCGCAGGATCTCTTGCAAGAAGAAAATAATCTCCAAATTCGACTTGTCAATTTTATTTCTCATGAAAATAGCAAGTTAACTCAAAGAATTTATCACACAAATAGTCAATTTGTTAGAACTTGCTTAGTAGTGAATTGGGAACAAGAAGAAAAAGAAAAGGCTGGTGCTTCCCTTGTTGAGGTAAGAGCAAATGATCTTATTCGCGATTTCCTAAGAATTGAGTTAGTCAAGTCCACTATTTCGTATACACGAAAAAGGTATGGTAGGACAAGTGCAGGACCGATTCCCCATAATAGGTTAGATCGCGCCAATATCAATTCTTTTTATTCCAAGGCGAAGATTGAATCACTTAGCCAACATCCAGAAGCTATTGGCACTTTGTTGAATCGAAATAAAGAATACCACTCTTTGATGATTTTGTCGGCATCCAACTGTTCTCGAATTGGTTTATTCAAGAATTCAAAACATCCCAATGCGATAAAAGAATGGAATCCTAGAATTCCTATTCGAGAAATTTTTGGGCCCTTAGGCGCTATTGTAGCTAGTATATCGCATTTTTCTTCATCTTACTATTTACTAACGCATAATAAAATCCTGTTAAAAAAATATTTGTTCGTTGACAATTTAAAACAAACCTTCCAAGTACTTCAAGAACTTAAATACTCTTTAATAGATGAAAATAAAAGGATTTCTAATTTCGATAGTAACATAATGTTGGATCCATTCCTTTTGAATTGTCACTTTGTCCATCATGATTCTTGGGAAGAGACATTGGCAATAATTCACCTTGGACAATTTATTTGTGAAAATGTATGTCTATTTAAATCGCACATAAAAAAATCCGGTCAAATTTTCATTGTAAATATGAATTCCTTTGTTATAAGAGCAGCTAAACCTTATTTGGCCACTACAGGAGCAACTGTTAATGGTCATTATGGAGAAATCCTTTACAAGGGAGATAGGTTAGTTACGTTTATATATGAAAAATCGAGATCTAGTGACATAACGCAAGGTCTTCCAAAAGTGGAACAAATCTTTGAAGCGCGTTCAATTGATTCATTATCCCCGAATCTCGAAAGGAGAATTGAGGATTGGAATGAGCGTATACCAAGAATTCTTGGGGTCCCTTGGGGATTCTTGATTGGAGCTGAGCTAACCATAGCCCAAAGTCGTATCTCTTTGGTTAATAAAATCCAAAAGGTTTATCGATCCCAAGGGGTACAGATCCATAATAGACATATAGAGATTATTATACGCCAAGTAACATCAAAAGTGCGGGTTTCCGAAGATGGAATGTCTAATGTTTTTTCGCCTGGGGAATTAATCGGACTATTGCGAGCGGAACGAGCAGGACGAGCTTTGGATGAATCGATCTATTATCGGGCAATCTTATTGGGAATAACAAGGGCTTCCCTGAATACCCAAAGTTTCATATCTGAAGCAAGTTTTCAAGAAACTGCTCGAGTTTTAGCAAAAGCTGCCCTACGAGGTCGCATTGATTGGTTGAAAGGCTTGAAAGAAAACGTAGTTCTGGGGGGGATTATACCTGTTGGTACCGGATTCCAAAAATTTGTGCATCGTTCCCCACAAGACAAGAACCTTTATTTCGAAATAAAAAAAAAAAATCTATTCGCGTCGGAAATGAGAGATTTTTTGTTTCTCCATACAGAATTAGTTTCTTCAGATTCTGACGTAACAAACAATTTTTATGAGACATAAGAACCCCCATAAAAATATTTTTTACTTTACTAGACTTTTGAACTTAGAACACTAACAGGTCAAATTTTAGATTTTTAAGATTTTTATTTTAATAAGTAAAACAAGTCAGTTAATTCATTAAGGTGGTTATGTTTATACCATGTATCAATGGCCAACTCTTATCTTAGTACAAGGTTCTCTCGGAACAATTATTATTTATTTCAAGCTATTTCGGATCTTTCTTAATCTTCAAAAAGAACTAAATTCCGTAATGGAATGGTAGGATTAAAAAAAAGGAAGTGTGGAAAAAATGACAAGAAGATATTGGAACATTAATTTGAAAGAGATGATAGAAGCAGGAGTTCATTTTGGTCATGGTATTAAGAAATGGAATCCTAAAATGGCCCCTTACATTTCGGCAAAGCGTAAAGGTACTCATATTATAAATCTCGCTAGAACGGCTCGTTTTTTATCAGAAGCTTGTGATTTAGTTTTTGATGCAGCAAGTCAGGGAAAAAGTTTCTTAATTGTTGGTACCAAAAAAAGAGCAACAGATTTAGTAGCATCAGCTGCAATAAGGGCTCGTTGTCATTATGTTAATAAAAAGTGGTTCAGTGGTATGTTAACGAATTGGTCGATTACGAAAACTAGACTTTCTCAATTTAGAGACTTAAGAGCAGAAGAAAAAATGGGAAAATTCCACCATCTCCCAAAAAGAGATGTGGCAATCTTGAAGAGAAAATTATCTACTTTGCAAAGGTATCTCGGCGGGATCAAATATATGACGAGATTGCCAGACATTGTGATCGTCCTTGATCAGCAAAAAGAGTATATAGCTCTTCGGGAATGTGCCATTTTGGGGATTCCTACTATTTCTTTAGTCGATACAAATTGTGACCCGGATCTCGCGAATATATCGATTCCAGCCAACGATGACACTATGACTTCAATTCGATTGATTCTTAACAAATTAGTATTTTCAATTTGTGAGGGCCGTTCTCTCTATATAAGAAATCGTTGATTAAGAATATATAGTGAATTCTTGGGCAACTGCGTAAATTTATGGAATCACTTACTTTACTATATCTTTTTTTTTGCATAGAATTTTTTTTGCATAGAAAAAAGAAGGGGAATATTGATATATATTAGAGGGTATTGATATATATTATGATCTGATGTGCTTTCTTGGTATCCTAAATATAAGATTAATACTTCAAGTTGCTGAGTTGAGAAAGAGATGGTTGAATCAAAAGAATTCCTTTTTTGAAGTTCAATTTTTATCAGAGGACAATATGAATATTATACCTTGTTCCATTAAAACACTCAAGGGGTTATACGATATATCGGGTGTAGAAGTAGGCCAACACTTCTATTGGCAAATAGGAGGTTTCCAAATTCATGCCCAAGTACTCATCACTTCTTGGGTCGTAATTACTATCTTGCTAGGTTCAGTTGTCATAGCTGTTCGGAATCCACAAACCATCCCGACCGACGGTCAGAATTTTTTTGAATATGTCCTTGAGTTTATTCGAGACTTGAGCAAAACTCAGATTGGAGAAGAATATGGTCCCTGGGTTCCCTTTATTGGAACTATGTTCCTTTTTATTTTTGTTTCGAATTGGTCGGGTGCTCTTTTACCTTGGAAAATTATAGAGTTACCCCATGGGGAATTAGCAGCGCCCACGAATGATATAAATACTACTGTTGCTTTAGCTTTACTCACGTCAGCGGCATATTTTTATGCTGGTCTTAGCAAAAAAGGATTGAGCTATTTCGAGAAATATATTAAACCAACTCCAATCCTTTTACCAATTAACATCCTAGAAGATTTCACAAAACCATTATCGCTTAGCTTTCGACTTTTCGGGAATATATTGGCGGATGAATTAGTCGTTGTTGTTCTTGTTTCTTTAGTCCCCTTAGTAATCCCTATACCGGTCATGTTTCTTGGATTATTTACAAGCGGTATTCAAGCTCTTATTTTTGCAACATTAGCCGCAGCCTATATAGGTGAATCCATGGAGGGTCATCATTGAATTGACTCTTTTTGGAAATAGTATTTTTTTTTTTTGCAGCTTAGCTCAATTCATGCATGGTTCCAGATAATCTGCTTGGTTGCAAAAAAATAGTTAGAAATGCGTATGAATATATAGCCTAGAGTTGTAGGAGAGAGAATAGAATAGACTATATTATGGAATTTTCAAAGTATATATGCATTAAGGAGGGTGGAGTCAGGCTAGATCTATACTATAATATCCTTAATGTCTATAAGTGGAGTCCTCTTTTATGCAGGTTTCCACTTTAAGCAATGATTTTAGAATCCGATTCAATAGAAAATGAGAAAATATGCAAACAAAATAGAAGAAACAAATGTATATATATAGGATATTATATTATATATTCCTAGGTTAGATTCATTATCTAATCCGATATATGGATATGGAATTCCCTTCTATGTAGTTCGGACAATTCACATTATCATTTCAATTTGATTTCAATTTGTACTTTTTAGTTACTTTACTTCTCCCCAATAGAGCTTAGAAGTAAGAATTTATTGGTTGATTGTATCCTTAACCATTTCTTTTTTTTGACACGAGGAACTACTCACCATGAATCCACTAATTGCTGCTGCTTCTGTTATTGCTGCTGGATTGGCCGTAGGGCTTGCTTCTATTGGACCTGGAGTTGGTCAAGGTACTGCTGCAGGACAAGCTGTAGAAGGTATTGCGAGACAGCCAGAAGCAGAAGGTAAAATACGAGGTACTTTATTGCTTAGTCTAGCTTTTATGGAAGCTTTAACAATTTATGGACTAGTTGTGGCACTAGCGCTTTTATTTGCGAACCCTTTTGTTTAATCTTAAAAAAAAAATTCTTTCGATTTCGATTAGATACTTTTTTCTTTTTTTAGTAAATTGGTATTTGCTTCCACAATTCCAATTATATCAATACTTTATTTAATTTACTCCTATTTATTACTCCTGGAATTATCTATTTATCGGGACAGATAATACCCCATTCTAGGAAGGGCTGAGTTGAGTATTATTAATTTAGAAGATATGCTCACCTTCTTATTTCCCGTCCTTAGTTTAGGAAAGTGGAAAGTTTTTTCCTTTTATTTTAGGAATTTTGGGAACAGAACATTTCAACAAAGGAAGTCTTTCACCGGTCAAACAAGACGTAAGACTTAATCTAAAAGAAATTACTAGATTGAATCTATTTGCATTAAAAAAACCGATCAAAAAAGGGCGAGCGAAGTAAGTGATCGAAAAACTTTGTTCTTTGTTCGTCCTATCTATAAGAGGAGAGCATATGAAAAATGTAACCCATTCTTTCGTTTTTTTAGCTCACTGGCCATCCGCTGGCAGTTTCGGGCTTAATACCGATATTTTAGCAACAAATCTAATAAATCTAACTGTAGTGGTTGGTGTTTTGATTTTTTTTGGAAAGGGAGTGTGTGCGAGTTGTCTATTTCAAGAATAGATTGGATCTATCCGGCTGCACTTTATAATATTTTTTAGTATTTTTCGGATAAATAAGAAAAGGGTGCACGATCTCGACGAATTACTTCTGAATAAATTCAGAAATCATATGGAAGAACCATAGCATTTCGCGACTCATTGGTAAATCAACTTTGATTCTCTATAAACCAAGAATGTGAGACCATTAACACGGTTAAAGCTAAACTGCTTGAAGTCCAGGCAAAAAGAGGTACTCTTTCTACAACTATATTAGTATTAGTACCAATTTAAACGGGAAATAGCTAATGTAAAATTTATCTGATATAGAACACTCATATCGATAAAATGGTTTGAACTATTTACTAGAAAAAAAAGGGGGCACCCTGCCCTTTTTTAACCAATGCCGAATCGACGACCTATGTATAAAAAAGAGAAATTTTTTGGATTTGAAGAAAAAAAAAATAAAAAAGAATTCTATTAATTTTCATTTTCCATTTATTTAGTTAGTTTTTCTTAATGAAATTGAAATTATTAACTAGAGGGCAAATAAAAATAAAGAAACAACTTTGCTGACCATGATATATTTTTATCTAGGCGGAAGAGTCCTCTTAATATTTATCTAGTCTTATATAGGTTTCGGTATATTGAAATATAAACATAAAAAAGAAGATAGAGGATAGGCTCATTACTTAAAAAAAAGATATGGAAATAGCTATAGAAAAAAAAAAAGGAGCGTGAGAGCCAAATGAATCGAAAGATTCATGTTTGGTTCGGGAAGAGATCATAAAAGTTGTAAACTTACAAAATAATCTACTTTCATTAAAAGATTTATTAGATAATCGAAAACAGAGGATCTTGAGTACTATTCGAAATTCAGAAGAATTGCGTAGAGGGACCATTGAGCAACTCGAAAAAGCTCGGATTCGATTACAGAAAGTCGAACTAGAAGCGGATGAGTATCGAATGAATGGATACTCTGAGATAGAACGAGAAAAAGCAAATTTGATTAATGCTACTTCTATTAGTTTGGAACAATTGGAAAAGTCTAAAAACGAAACCCTTTATTTTGAAAAACAAAGGGCAATGAATCAGGTCCGACAGCGGGTTTTCCAACAGGCCGTACAAGGAGCTCTAGGAACTCTGAATAGTTGTTTGAATACCGAGTTACATTTCCGTACGATTCGTGCTAATATTGGCATTCTCGGGTCCCTGGAATGGAAGAAATAATTAAATTAATTAGGCCTTGAACTTCTACTTTCGTTTAGAATTTAGGCATTATTTTTCCCCTTGCTTCCGAAAAAAGAGTCAAGAAACACTAATGGCAACCCTTCGAGTCGACGAAATTCATAAAATTCTCCGCGAACGTATTGAACAATATAATAGGAAAGTAGGGATTGAGAATATAGGTCGCGTAGTTCAAGTGGGGGATGGGATTGCTCGTATTATAGGTCTTGGTGAAATAATGTCAGGTGAATTAGTCGAATTTGCAGAAGGTACTAGGGGTATTGCTCTGAATTTGGAATCCAAAAATGTTGGGATTGTATTAATGGGCGATGGGTTGATGATACAAGAGGGAAGTTTTGTAAAAGCAACAGGAAGAATTGCTCAGATACCCGTGAGTGAGGCTTACTTGGGTCGTGTTGTAAATGCTCTGGCTAAACCTATTGATGGGAAAGGCGAAATTATAGCTTCCGAATCTCGCTTAATTGAATCTCCTGCTCCAAGTATAATTTCCAGGCGTTCCGTATACGAACCTCTTCAAACAGGGCTTATTGCTATCGATTCGATGATCCCTATAGGGCGCGGTCAGCGAGAGTTAATTATTGGGGACAGACAGACTGGCAAAACAGCAGTAGCCACAGATACAATTCTCAATCAAAAAGGGCAAGGTGTAATATGTGTTTATGTAGCTATCGGTCAAAGAGCATCCTCCGTAGCTCAAGTAGTAACTACTTTCCATGAGGAGGGGGCCATGGAATACACTATTGTAGTAGCTGAAATGGCGGATTCACCTGCTACATTACAATACCTCGCTCCTTATACGGGAGCAGCCCTGGCTGAGTATTTTATGTACCGCGAACGGCATACTTTAATAATTTATGATGATCTCTCCAAACAGGCACAAGCTTATCGCCAAATGTCCCTTCTATTAAGAAGACCTCCCGGACGTGAGGCTTATCCAGGGGATGTTTTTTATTTGCATTCACGCCTTTTAGAAAGAGCCGCTAAATTAAATTCTCTTTTAGGCGAAGGAAGTATGACCGCTTTACCAATAGTTGAGACTCAATCTGGAGACGTTTCCGCCTATATTCCTACTAATGTAATCTCCATTACAGATGGACAAATATTCTTATCTGCGGATCTATTCAATGCCGGAATTCGACCCGCTATTAATGTGGGTATTTCTGTTTCCAGAGTAGGATCCGCGGCTCAAATTAAAGCCATGAAACAAGTAGCTGGCAAATCAAAATTGGAACTAGCGCAATTCGCAGAGTTACAAGCCTTTGCACAATTCGCCTCTGCTCTCGATAAAACAAGTCAGAATCAATTGGCAAGGGGTCGACGATTAAGGGAATTGCTTAAACAATCCCAGGCAAATCCTCTCCCAGTGGAAGAGCAGATAGCTACTATTTATACCGGAACAAGAGGATATCTTGATTCGTTAGAAATTGAACAGGTAAATAAATTTCTGGATGAGTTACGTAAACATCTAAAAGATACTAAACCTCAATTCCAAGAAATTATATCTTCTAGCAAGACATTCACCGAGCAAGCGGAAATCCTTTTGAAGGAAGCTATTCAGGAACAGCTGGAACGGTTTTCTCTTCAGTAACAAATAAATTTTGCATGTCTACTCTTGTTAGTAGAATAGGAATCGTTGAGAAAGCTTTTTCATTTGAATCATGCAAAAAAGTTTTCTTTGTTTTTAGTTTAGTATAGTTATTTAAAGAATAGATAGAAATAAGATTGCGTCCAATAGGATTTGAACCTATACCAAAGGTTTAGAAGACCTCTGTCCTATCCATTAGACAATGGACGCTTTTCTTTCATATTTTATTCTTTCTTTTATTTTTTTGCTTCTTCCGAGAAAAAACTGTTAGACCAAAACTCTTTTAGGAAATCAAAAAATCCAGATACAAATGCATGATGTATATATTATATCATGCATATATCATAAAGAAGGAGTATGGAGGCGGTAGTGGGAATCGAACCCGCAACCCCAAGGTTATGAGCCTTATGAGCTACCAAACTGCTCTATACTCTTAAACTAAAGAGGGGTAACTAGTGGATAAAAGAGGGTTGGATACGCCCCTCTACCAATATCTATACAAATAGAATAGTCCATTTATACAGAATGGTAAAGAGGGCTCCTCTATGATTATCAATTCCAGAAATCCATACAAATACGAAAGGGTATTTTATCCTTACCAACTGGATCTTGTTGCACCCGGTAACAAACATTCATAAACCATTTCTCGAAGTACGTGTCCGGATAGCCCAAAATGTCGATAGTTAGCTCTAGGTCTTCCGGTCAAAAAACAACGTCGATGAAGGCGTGTAGGTGCACTATTACGCGGTAGGGATTGCAATTTTTCTCGCATTTTCGTTTTTTCACTCAAACTCAAGGGAGAAACTTTGCTTCTTATCTTTTTTTTTAAAGATTGACGAATCAAATGATATTTCTGTTCTAATTTCTGCCGCTTCTTCTCCCTCTGAATCAAACTTTTTTTTGCCATAATGTGTCGTTGCTATTATTACCAAGTATACGGTTCTAATCCTAGATGGAAAAATAAATAGAAAAAGAAATCTAAAAAGGCAGATCCTCCCTCTCTATCAAGAGTAATGAACTAGGTGCTGATACAGTACAAAAAAACAAACTAAATTAACCAAACTTGCCTGATGTTGAGGCAATCAAGAAAGCTGCATAAGTGAATATATAACCCACGGAAAAGTGAGCTAATCCAACCAATCTTGCTTGCACAATGGAAAGAGCCACGGGCTTATCTCTCCAGCGAATTAAATTAGCTAAAGGTGTGCGTTCATGAGCCCATGCTAAAGTCTCAATTAATTCCTGCCAATACCCCCGCCAGGAAATTAAGAACATAAATCCAGTAGCCCAAACAAGATGTCCAAATAAGAACATCCACGCCCATACCGATAAACTATTCATCCCAAAAGGATTATATCCATTGATAAGTTGTGAAGAGTTTAACCATAGGTAATCTCTTAACCATCCCATCAAATAAGTGGAGGATTCATTAAATTGTGAAACGTTGCCCTGCCATAATGTGATATGTTTCCAATGCCAATAAAAAGTAACCCACCCAATGGTATTTAACATCCAGAAAACTGCCAAATAAAATGCGTCCCAAGCAGAAATATCACAAGTACCGCCGCGCCCTGGGCCGTCACAAGGAAAACTATATCCAAAATCCTTTTTATCTGGCATTAATTTGGAACCGCGTGCATCTAAAGCGCCCTTTACTAAAATCAATGTAGTTGTATGCAAACCTAGAGCAATAGCATGATGAACCAAGAAATCCCCAGGTCCTATTGTTAAGAAAAGCGAATTACTATTCTCATTAACAGCATTCAACCATCCGGGCAACCATAGGCTTCGACCCGCATTGAAAGCGGGGCCATTCGTTGAAGATAAGAGTATATCGAACCCATATGTCGTCTTGCCATGAGCAGATTGTATCCATTGGGCAAATATAGGTTCGATCAAGATTTGCTTTTCTGGAGTACCAAAAGCAAGCATGACGTCGTTATGAACATAAAGGCCCAAGGTATGGAATCCTAGAAAGAGGCTAGCCCAACTTAAATGAGATATGATAGCTTCTTTATGGTCTAACATTCTTGCCAATACATTATCCTCATTCTGTTCCGGATTGTAATCCCTAATGAAAAAAATAGCTCCATGAGCAAAAGCCCCTGTCATGATGAACCCTGCAATATATTGGTGATGAGTATATAAAGCAGCTTGAGTAGTAAAGTCTTGTGCTATGAATGCATAAGGAGGTAAAGAGTACATATGTTGAGCTACTAAGGAAGTAATAACCCCTAAAGAAGCTAGAGCAAGACCTAACTGAAAATGAATCGAATTGTTGATTGTGTCATAAAGGCCCTTATGCCCACGCCCTAATCGACCCCCCGGAGGAGTATGCGCTTCTAAAAGATCTTTAATACTGTGCCCAATTCCGAAGTTAGTTCGATACATGTGACCGGCAATGAGAAAAATAAATGCAATAGCTAAATGATGGTGAGCCATATCGGTCAGCCACAAACTTTGTGTTTGTGGATGGAATCCCCCAAGAAGAGTTAGAATGGCAGTTCCCGCTCCTTGAGCGGTACCAAATAAATGATTACTCGAATCAGGGTTTTGGGCATAAAGATTCCATTGACCCGTCAAAAGGGGTCCCAACCCCTGGGGATAGGGTAATACATCTAAGAAATTATTCCATCGAACGTACTCCCCCCTGGATGCGGGAATAGCAACATGAACTAAATGTCCTGTCCAAGCCAAAGAACTTACCCCGAAAAGTCCTGACAAATGATGATTGAGACGAGATTCCGCGTTTTTGAACCACGAAAGGCTTGGTTTCCATTTGGGTTGTAGATGTAACCAACCCGCTATTAAGGACAGCGTAGAAAGAAATAATAGAAAAAGAGCTCCAGTATAAAGATCCTCATTGGTGCGTAATCCTATTGTATACCACCACTGATAAACTCCAGAATAAGCAATATTCACTGGACCAGCAGCACCTCCTCGAGTAAAGGCTTCCACAGCGGGTTGACCAAAATGAGGATCCCAAATCGCATGAGCAATAGGTCTTACGTGTAAAGGATCCTGTATCCATGATTCAAAATTTCCTTGCCAAGCTACATGAAACAGATTTCCGGACGTCCATAGAAAGATTATTGCTAATTGCCCAAAGTGAGAAGCAAAAATGTTCTGATAAAGACGTTCTTCAGTAATATCATCATGACTTTCGAAATCATGTGCGGTAGCAATACCAAACCAAATACGACGAGTAGTGGGGTCCTGAGCTAAGCCTTGGCTAAACCTGGGAAATCTTAATTCCATAATGCCTTTCAAATCCTCCTAGCCACTATCCTACTGCAATAATTCTCGCTAAGAAGAATGCCCATGTCGTGGCAATTCCACCCAGAAGGTAATGGGTTACTCCTACAGCGCGTCCTTGTATAATGCTC
>NW_028260893.1:15000-35935 GCF_056163025.1 Triticum urartu | reverse complement strand
CACTATGATTATTGATCAATAGTAGAATAATCCCTTCATAGAAATAGGAGACATAATTTAGATGGATATAGTAAGTCTCGCTTGGGCTGCTTTAATGGTAGTCTTTACATTTTCTCTTTCACTAGTAGTATGGGGAAGGAGTGGACTCTAGGGATACTACTAATTGATTAAGTAATCAAATTGTTGTATCAATTCTTTTCTTTAATGGATCATTTTGCATTAATCATTTTGTCAAACGTTATTCTTTAATCTTTTTCTTTAGTTTTGTTTCACTCCTGTAAGAAACTCTTGTATTGTAAGTTGTAATGTAAGAAAGAGCCATTATACCAATTCAGAATTTCTACTAGAAATGACGAATGGTTAAAAAAAGTTCTATACATAAGAAAATTAGACTTTCTTCCACGGAACTATTCACGGCATATCACACATTTTCCATTTCCTTTTACTTTTTACTATAGTCTATTCTTCATATTATTTTTCTTTCCTTCCATGGATTCTTTGGTCAAGAATTGTCTTAGATTTTTTTATTTTGACCTGATTGAAATTAAGTGGATGCAATGAAAAAAGAAATTGAATTAGACTACTTAACTATTTCAATCTACTAATCTATTCTATGTAGATTCAAAGATAATATAATAGAAAGAATCTAAAGTGTCGTAGAAAAAACTATATGTAGTTCTTTCTACCACACTTTAAGATTCCAACCAGATCCTTTCATTTAAGACTTGGATTTTTTTTATTTAATCCCTTTTTAATTTCTTCAATGATTAATTGGAATTCCAATTAATTATTTTGGCTGACTGTTTTTACATAAATAATAAGTAAAAAAGAAGTAGGAACTAGAATGAACAGTGCAGTAGCAATAAATGCGAGAATATTGACTTCCATAACCTCTTTATTTTTTATTTTCACAATAACTCGGGATGTAATCCCATGGAGAGGAAAAAGGGGTATCTTGTAAATTCAAGGGTAGGGCTTGCATTCTGATAATACTGAATCAATTCAATATTATGAATATCGGATCTATCAAATCAATTCATGGATGAGAGTTATATTTCACGGATGAGAGTTATATAGTATAACATAGGAAGATCCTCTATCCACACTAAGACCAAAATGGGTTTTTTGATTGGATTAGGAATTCCCTCTTTTTTAATCCTTTTCTACTTTTTCTTTTCTATATCTCTAACCCACGAGCTTTCTTAATCTTATACTTTCTTAATCTTATACAATTTCCCTTCCTTTTTCTTATAGTTATACATACAATTATGTATGTATTATATGACCAACTTTCACTTTCTATGGGTCACATAGACATCCAAATAAGCAGTAGAAGTGAGATGGGGAAAAGAGGTCTGAAATAAAAAGGGAATACGATTTATGTATGGATTCCGGTAAAATACCGGTACTCTATTCCATAAGAGTGGAATAGGAAATTAAGATGAGGATGGTATCATCATAAAGAAAGATAGAGTAATATAATATCCTAAATTCTACTAATCCACATATCGTATGTGTGTCTTTCTTTATCGATTGGGAGTAGTGAAAAAAAAATTCCTATATGCCCTCCCTCCCTCTTTAATGAGAGATGCAAAATAAAAAAGTGAAGTAAGGGTGCCCTGTGGGTATTTGATCTTGCTCCCTGCCCCTTTTTTTCATGGAAAAAGGAAATATCAATTTCTCCATTCATTGAACCCTAGTTCGGGACTGACGGGGCTCGAACCCGCAGCTTCCGCCTTGACAGGGCGGTGCTCTGACCAATTGAACTACAATCCCCGCGGGGTGTATGGCATACCCATTCTTAAATAGAACCATAAGAAGATTCGATTCGTCTTTCGTACTCTAAGAAATAGACGAATCATATACTACATACCCACATATTATATTATACGTGGGTATAGTGAGAGTGACATAACTAGTATGTCGTGATTTTTTATCACTAAAAATGGATAATAATCCAGCCTTCAATAAGAAAAACTCTTTTGTTTGTAAGAAAGGAATGAGAGAGATATGGATTAGAAAAAAAAATTTCCCTTTTTTCTTTATCTTTTATTTCTATAGATCAGACATTTTATTTTATGGAAGAAAAACAAAAGGATTTAGTTCATACTCACGAAGCCCTAGATTTTTGGTTTGGGCCGAGCTGGATTTGAACCAGCGTAGACATTGTCAACGAATTTACAGTCCGTCCCCATTAACCACTCGGGCATCGACCCAGGAAGAATTTATTCTAGGGTTTTTGCTAATCTATGATTAACCTCCTTTCATAATACTCCCTACCCCCAGGGGAAGTCGAATCCCCGCTGCCTCCTTGAAAGAGAGATGTCCTGAACCACTAGACGATAGGGGCATCACTAGACGATAGGGCCATATACAACCGCTCGTGATTATACTATAATCATAGTATGAGCAGTTTTTTGGAATTGTCAATATACTCGAAAAGTATAAATAGATCCAAAGCAAAGAGTTTTTCCAACTTTTCTGTTATGTTTTCATCTAGGATTTTTTTTAGTTGATCGTTATAGATTAATTCTCCGTGCTTCATTTAGTGTTCATACCAAAAATGCATCCATCCCGCACTAAGTCATAAAATTCTCTAAAAATATAGAGAAAGTTTCAAAAACAAAGAAAAAAAGTGAATCAATTTAGTAGAAAAGTACTCTATCAGATTCGAACCAACGACTTACGTCTTAGCACGAGATTACTCTACCACTAATTTAAAAAGCCCTTTATCGGATTTGAACCGATGACTTATGCCTTACCATGGCATTACTCTACCACTGAGTTAAAAGGGCTTTTTATTTAATTCAAAAATTAGCCACTTGGATTTCCCATTATGGGTCTACTGCATAATGTACATATTATATATATAATATATAGAGATAGAGAGAGAGACATTATGTAGAGATTGTATATGTATATATCGATATCTTGAGAGCTCAAAATAAAATTAATAAAAAAAAACATACCCTACATAACATATCCAACTCTTCTTGGTTCAGG
This sequence comes from Triticum urartu, assembly GCF_056163025.1. NCBI lineage: Eukaryota > Viridiplantae > Streptophyta > Magnoliopsida > Poales > Poaceae > Triticum > Triticum urartu. Next base: position 32,932 of record NW_028260893.1, on the reverse strand, counting down.
GTTTTCCGTTTCCGAAGACTAGTAAAATAGGCGGATTCTGGAACCCCAAGGATTCAACGGTATATGGATATGGAAAATATAAGATTTCCGATCCTAGCGGGAAAAGGCGGGGAACAGATACCCAATAGGATATAGGATCCTTGGGAGGAACTTTTGGTAATGGCCTTGATCCTCTATGCTATTTTTTATGTGTTCTTAGTTCTATTGAACTTTTTGCATTCTTTTAAACAAGAATCTAATAAACTAGAATTGAGTCAGTGGAAAAAAGGAGAGAGAGGAAAGTGTTAAATGGAGAGAGTCGACTAATCAGAGACTTTTAGGATCTTCTTTACATCAGGTAAATCTGTCGGCCCTGTCCGTTTTTTTCTTTAAGTTACGACTCTTTGCTGCTTACTTCTATCAAGCCATAGGGAAAGTCTATGATGAATTTGGAAAACTCATCTCACTCTTACTCTATGGCTCGGACTTAATGGGGGAAGAAAACATCTTCCATAATTTCTTTTTTGTTCAATTCTGGACAAAAAAGAAAAGGAAAAAAGGAATTTATAGGGACAGTGTTACCCCCTATATCCCCTAGTTTATATTGTAGGAATAATAAAACAATTTAGCAGTCTGACACACTTACGTCCTTGCAAAGTAAATAATTATTATTGTAGTCGTAACCGTAGAATAGGATCCTAATCAAAATAAATACATTTGGTTCAGGCGCTATTAGCATGGTAAGAAAAGATTTTTTTTACAGACCAGAGGGGCTATCTAAATCCTAAAGTAAAGGCGAGCGATCGAAGTAGAAGTACCAACGGCTCAGTGTCATGAACCTTCTCCATCTGATTCAATAAGGGGGAATTAGCCTTCTTGTCAAATGGCTATCCTTGACAAAGGGTACCATTTATACCATAATCTACAATGTAGCGGGTATAGTTTAGTGGTAAAAGTGTGATTCGTTCTATTAATAACTGAATTTGAAATGATATACTTAAGGCATCCTTAAGTTTTTTATTTTTATATTCCGATGAAAACTTTAGTTCTTATAAAGGATTAAATCCTTTTCCTCTCAATAGCATATTGAGGAAGAATATACATTCTGGCGATTTGTATCCAAAGACTAATTTAAATTGCATCCAAAATAAAAATAGGATTATGAGTACAGAGTCGCGAAGCATAATTTTGCATTGGATTAAGTATTCCAATTTTGAAAATATGAGTAAAGGATCTATGGATGAAGATACAAAAAAGTTGATTTCCAATCGTAACTAAATCTTCTTAAAATAAGGAATAAGGAAGCCAAATAGCTAAAAAACGATAGTTTTGGTTTACTAGAACCATCCGCATATTGTTTCAGCTCGGTGGAAACCCAATTCTTTTCCTCAGGATCTCTTGAATGAAATTAGGGAACGAAGTAAGTAGATTAGATGAATTTAGATAGAATTTCTATCTCCTACTCTATAAGGATCATCTAGAAAGCGGAGAGCTTTGGTTCCATTCAAATAGAAAAGCTGACATAGATGTTAAGTGGTGAGAATATCCATAAAGGAGCCGAATGAAATCAAAATTTCATGTTCGGTTTTGAATTAGAGACGTTAAAAATAATCAACCAACGTCGACTATAACCCCTAGCCTTCCAAGCTAACGATGCGGGTTCGATTCCCGCTACCCGCTCCATTCTGTATAAAAGGAGTATTCTATTTGTCTAGACATGTTAGAGGCTTGTATTCAAGCCTTTTTTGTCCACCAGTTTCTGGTACTCCAGAGCGGAGTAGAGCAGTTTGGTAGCTCACGAGGCTCATAACCTTGAGGTCACGGGTTCGATTCCCGTCTCCGCACTTAGCAGTCTGTATAAAAGGACTATTCTATTTCTCTAGATATGTATGGTAGAGGGGCGTATCCAACCCTTTTTTATTCATTAGTTCCCGGCCCTAGAGGGCAAAATTGAGCAGTTTGCGAAGTCACTTGCCTTCAAAAAAAGAAGGCGCAAGGCCTCTCCCTACCCTGCAGAAAATAAAAATGAAACGAAAGGGACAGTCTACCTCTCCCTTCCCTTTAAAAAAAGTTTGCCCGTTGTTTGTCTCAGTTAATACCCAATTTTTGGAGCTCTGTTGGCGAGTTCTATTTCTGCCTCTGGAGCGCCCTCTTTTTTTGAGTGGGATGCAAAGGAAGGGTAAGATAGTAAGGGATACGGCACTAGACTAACACCTAATTAATACTTAATTTAATATAAGTAGTTAAACAGTTAACTAGACTAAACTTTTTATCATAGTACTTTGATAAATTAAGCGGGCGAGCGGCGGGAATCGAACCCGTATCTTCTCCTTGGCAAGGAGATATTTTACCATTGAACTACGCTCGCTACGGTATATATTTTATAGCGTATATCCGCCTGGGTCGACCTTCTATGTCTGGGTCGACCGTTTCATTTCATTTTCTATTATATTAGAGTTTTCCTTTTTTTATTATCTGTCAATGAATATTCTAATGGGAATGGAATTTCATAATACTGAAAGAGAAGAGCTAGCAATTCGGAACGCAAATTGCGTTTTAATACGTCTCACTATTCTAATTTTTAGAAGAAATGGCCTTTATTATTTCTTTTTTATGGGGTTAATAAATATTAACCAAATTTCATTTAAGAAATGAGAGAATTCAGAATAGCTACGAGAAAGACTAGTCCAATCCATAATGATGTACCGGAAAATACAACATTTTTATTATTTGACCAACCATCAGGAGAAGCAAATACAAGGGGTACACTAATTACTAAGACTGAGGAAGTCGCAATTAATGCAAAAACAGCTAATTGGAAAGCAATAGTCATATTTCTAATCCTCCAAGCTACCATCAAATAAAGTTGACTACATATTTGATCCCTCACTTAAACCAAAATTGTAAAAAAATACAAGAAGTAGGAGGGGTTTAATCATGAATCCATTGATTCTTCTCTTTAATTCAAATTTATTACTTAAACCGCTTTTTTATTTGGATATGGGGGTGAGAAGAGATTATTTACTCTTTATTTCACAAGCGGGTATAGCGGATCCTGTATCCGTGTATACAGTATACAGAGATATATCGAAAAGGAACTTGTATCTGATATCTTTCTAGAGGCTAATAAATCTTTTTATTTTTTATATGGCTATGTTCTATTTGTAGGAGTAAAATAAGGATTAGGCTGTGGAGAGATGGCTGAGTGGTTGATAGCTCCGGTCTTGAAAACCGGTATAGTTCTAGGAACTATCGAGGGTTCGAATCCCTCTCTCTCCTTTTGCTTATTGAATACGTTTGTTTCTTTCATTTTTATTTATTTTTTTTTTCTGTCCCTTATCTTTCTTTCATAAAAAGGAATGAATGGCTCGGCTAGATGGAATAACCGAGCCAGAACAGAAAAAAAGTAGAACAGGTATAAATAAGAAAATCTTAGTTAAGAGGGTTCATGTAAAGAACAGGTTCCAAATCACGATCGATTCCCTTTTCAAAACCTGCTGCAGCAGCTCGGGCTCTTCCTGCATGCCATAAATGGCCCACAAAAAAGAAGAATCCTAGAACAAAATGAGAAGTTGATAACCAACTTCTAGGAGAGACATAATTAACTGCATTGATCTCGGTAGCTACGCCACCCACGGAATTTAAAGAGCCTAAAGGAGCGTGGGTCATATATTCTGCTGAGCGTCGTTCTTGCCAAGGTTGTATGTCTTTTTTCAACCTACTCAAGTCCAAACCGTTGGGGCCCCTTAGAGGTTCTAACCATGGAGCACGAAGGTCCCAAAAACGCATAGTTTCCCCTCCAAAGATAACCTCCCCAGTTGGGGAACGCATTAGATATTTACCTAAACCTGTGGGTCCTTGAGCGGATCCCACATTAGCTCCAAGACGCTGGTCTCTAACTAGAAAAGTAAATGCTTGAGCTTGAGAAGCTTCTGGCCCGGTGGGTCCATAAAACTCACTCGGATAAGCTGTATTATTGAACCATACAAAACAACAAGCGATAAAACCAAAGACAGATAAAGCAGCTAAACTATAAGACAAGTAAGCTTCTCCAGACCATACAAATGCACGGCGAGCCCATGCGAAGGGTTTGGTTAAAATATGCCAAATTCCGCCAAATACACAAATAAAACCCAACCATACATGCCCACCAATTATATCTTCTAAATCATCTACACTAACAATCCACCCTTCTCCACCAAAAGGAGATTTTAGTAAATAACCAAATATAACACTGGGACTAAGGGTCAAATTGGTAATTTTTCTTACATCTCCCCCCCCAGGGGCCCAGGTATCATATACACCGCCAAAATAAAGAGCCTTGAGTACTAGAAGAAAAGCACCTAGACCTAACAAAATTAAGTGAATACCCAAAATTGTAGTCATTTTATTTCTATCTTTCCAGACATAACCAAAGAATGGAAAAGATTCCTCAAGAGTCTCGGGTCCCAGAAGCGCGTGATAAATGCCACCGAAGCCTAAGACTGCGGAGGAAATTAGGTGAAGTACGCCAGATACAAAGTACGGAAAAGTATCTAGAACTTCCCCCCCTGGCCCTACTCCCCAACCTAGAGTAGCTAAGTGTGGAAGTAAAATCAACCCTTGTTCATACATGGGCTTTTCTGGTACGAAATGGGCCACTTCAAATAGGTTCATTGCTCCGGCCCAGAATACGATTAATCCGGCATGAGCTACATGAGCTCCAAGCAGTTTACCGGACAAATTGATAAGTCTGGCATTCCCAGCCCACCAAGCAAAGCCGGTGGTTTCTTGGTCACGACCAGCTAAAACGAAAGTTCCATTAAAGAGCGTTTCCACGTGGTAGAACCTCCTCAGGGAATATAAGATTTTCATGAGGCTGATCCTGAGCTGCCATCCACGCACGAATACCCTCGTTTAAAAGAATATTTTTGGTGTAGAAAGTCTCAAATTCAGGATCTTCCGCTGCACGGATTTCCTGGGAAACAAAGTCATAGGCACGTAAGTTCAGAGCCAAGCCAACTACGCCAATAGCACTCATCCATAAACCGGTGACGGGTACAAATAGCATAAAGAAATGTAACCAACGTTTATTGGAAAAAGCAACACCAAAGATTTGGGACCAAAAGCGGTTAGCAGTGACCATTGAATAAGTTTCTTCAGCTTGAGTTGGGTTAAAAGCACGGAAGGTATTTGCACCATCACCGTCCTCAAATAGAGTGTTTTCTACGGTCGCTCCATGAATAGCGCATAGCAGAGCCGCACCTAATACTCCGGCAACTCCCATCATATGAAATGGGTTCAACGTCCAATTATGAAATCCTTGGAAGAAAAGGATGAATCGAAATATCGCTGCTACGCCAAAACTCGGCGCAAAGAACCAACCAGATTGCCCCAGTGGATAAATAAGGAATACAGAAACAAAAACAGCAATTGGACCAGAGAATGAGATTGCATTATAAGGCCGCAATTGAACAGACCGAGCAAGTTCAAATTGGCGTAACATGAAACCTATTAGTGCAAAAGCCCCGTGGAGAGCTACAAAAGTCCATAGACCGCCTAATTGACACCAACGAGTAAAATCTCCTTGTGCTTCGGGCCCCCATAGTAGCAACAAAGAGTGTGCTAAACTATTGGCAGGGGTAGAAACTGCTGCGGTTAAGAAATTACAACCTTCCAAATAGGAACTAGCCAATCCATGGGTATACCAAGAAGTTACAAAAGTTGTCCCTGTAAACCAACCCCCTAAAGCGAAATAAGCACAAGGAAAGAGCAATAGGCCAGACCATCCTACAAAAACGAAACGGTCCCTTCGTAACCAGTCATCCATAGTATCAAATAGATCATTTTCTTCTTTAGGAATTCTACCAAGGGCTATAGTCATAGTGATCCTCCTATTCAATTACTTCAACCATTTCCGAGCACCTCATATCACTTTCCAAGGCATATGATAGTTTTATTATCTGTGGACGATTTCTTTCTCGTTCAATGCCCTTTTTCAATGGTCTCGAAGAGAGAAATTTCCCATTTTTATCTATGGAGTCACAGTCACAACCGAGGTCGTGGTAAATCCATGAATTTGATTCGATTTGTTTTTCTTATACTATTTATTTGTTTTTCTTATACTATAGAAATAGAAATAAATTGTTTTTCTTATACTATAGAAAGAAATAAACCTTTGAATTCAGCATTATTCCAAGACTCCTATTTCAAAGTCTATCTTTTAAGGGAAAAATGCAAATAAAAGTAACCCTTCTTTTCCCATTCCCTCTCTATTGCATGGGTGGAAGAACTAAAATAATAGAGGATTCTGAAAAAAAAAAATGGACCTTCGAAATCCAATTTTATGTGTAGCGCAAAGGAGTTGCGATTTCTTCTTATTCCTATAGAACATCTAGTAACAAGAATATGAAATCGTAAATAGCGAAAAATTCTTGTCTTGCGCGGTCTAAGTCTAAGGAAATAAAAAAAATTCGCTTATACAATTTCATCTACATCGAATTTATATATCAGAATAGCGGATAGAGGCATCATTAAAGGAGTCAGGTCTACTTACTTTATGCTTCTTTCCAATTTTATGGTGGATTTGATAAGAACCCTTTTTGCTTTCTTGATAAATAATCGACAAAAAAAGCGTTTTTTTTATATAACCTGCTTGTTTTATTATAATTATAACAAGTCCTATATGGAAATGCCCGCTAAAGAGAAAATCTATTTGATTGTCTCTCGGCCAATATCGATTTTTAGAAAGAAAAAACAAGAATTTTCTTCTTTTTTTATTAACATTAAGAAAAAAGAATATAATTAAAATGGAATTGGCAATATAATTTTTATAGACTTTTGAAAGAAAAAAAAGGGGTTTTTTGCAACCGTTATTTCTTATTTCTTGCCTATATCATATCACGGAAACCTTTCGCTTTGGAACGTGGAGAGATGGCTGAGTGGACTAAAGCGGCGGATTGCTAATCCGTTGTACAATTTTTTTGTACCGAGGGTTCGAATCCCTCTCTTTCCGCTCCCTTGGATCATTTGGGACTTTCGAATTGGAAAGAATTCTGACCCCCGGATTTTCTCATAGATAAATGTACGAAACAAATCCAATAAGAAAAAAAAAAACTGAATTTTTACTCCTCGCGTCCAGGATTCCGTCCTGGGTCATTAGATAAGAATCCAAAGATAAAGAGTGAAACAAAGAATATCACTACTGTATAAACAAAAAGTTTGAGAGTAAGCATTACATAATCTCCAAGATTTTTTTTTAAGGAATAGATTACCAGTTTTTCCTTACCACACGGATCCACTAGGATGGTTTTTTTTTATACCTAAAAATGCAAAAAAGAATTCTTGAAAAAAATTGCAAGAATTCTTTTATAATAAGCACTCTTATCAATAGCAAAAATAGGGTTAGGTGGTTAGGTATTGTGTAGGTACCTTTAGGTACCTGCTCAACCTAGGTGCAGGGGAGTAGAAAGGCTGATCCAAATTTATTGCTGTAGCTACCCATTCAATGTAGAAGAATTTAAATTTTAGAATCGAAGGTTCATAATATAAAAATATAAAACTTCTCGGCTTTTACCCATTTTAAAATTTTTTTGGAATGAACACATCATTCAATTTGGCATACAGAGTACTAAAGATTTCATCGAAAACTTACAGCAGCTTGCCAAACAAAGGCTAATAGAAAAAAGAATAGAGGTATAACAGGCATAATATCCACGATTGGATTGAAAATAGCATAAGCTTCGGGTAATTTGGCAAAGAAAAAACTAGTAGGATAAAGAACAGAATTAAAACAGATACAGGTTAAACTAAGTATATTAGGCATAACAAGCATTTCATTCTTGTAGAGTAAATAATTGGATTTTTCTTGAGTTATTTTTTTAAGGGAAAGAAGGAAAAGGCAGATTCAAAATCTTTTTTCTTCGGACTTTCCCAAACACAAAATACCTCCTTGTATTCGCACTCTCAAATGAGAGTGGAATAAATTCGACTTTCATATAATATCTTAATAGAATTCCATGTAATGATCAATGCATTTTTTTGATTCTATATTATCCGCATGTGTAGAATACTAGCAAGAGAATATCCCTCCTTTTTTATGTAATTGAAATGGTATTGACGAATAACAAATAAACATACTAGTGTTTATTAGTGTCGCATAAAACCCGAAATGGGGCGTGGCCAAGTGGTAAGGCAGCGGGTTTTGGTCCCGTTACTCGGAGGTTCGAATCCTTCCGTCCCAGATTGTTTCTGATGAAACAAACGGTGAAATCATATAGTATTCCGTACGAGACAAAAGTTTATTAAAGAGAATAATGATATCTTATTCTTTCTCAGAAAACATAATAAAGTCTTAAGTCCAGTCAAATTGACTATCTTTATTTTCATGAAAAAATGGGATCTATCAAGCACATTCAGGATATGCCTCTACTATAAAATCACTTAGTCATATTTTTTTCTTCCTTTTGGTATTCGAGTTGAAGAAGTACGAGAATTCTATAACTACCAAAAACTTTCAATCTTTTCATTGGAATAGTTTATTTAGTTATTATAGTTAATTGTTTTTGGTACTGAAAAAATATATTACTACTAGAATTCTAATTCTAGTAATTAAATTAATTAAACTTTTTTGGAGGTTGATAGTTTATTTATTGAGGAAGAGTCAATCCTTCTTTTCTCACTTCAAGATTGATCATCTCGAGCCATCCGTTGAGGGTGGAAATTTAAGAATAAATAAGTTTTAAGCAAACTTGTTTAGTCGTCTTTTTCAAACTATGTTTCATTCATATGATAGAATTTTAATATGGGTTTAAATAAATTGGATCTTGGCGGAGGCTTCCCGGATAAATACTTACTTTCTTTTATCCATATTGCTCCATAGATAGCAAGTTTTAATTAGTATAAAAAAACTAAACCAATGACTATTCATGATTCCATCCATATTGGATCAATTCTCTATACCACTTTGCAATGAAAAGAGGAATGTTTGTTATGGTAAAACTTCGTTTAAAACGATGTGGTAGAAAGCAACGTGCGACTTGAAGGACATGATCGATTGTGGATTTTGCTATCCATCATTTTCCATAGTAATGAAAATGCTCTTGGCTCGACATAGCCTGTTCTATTCGTTCCGAACCAAATTTGCGCTGGGTTTAAGTAACATAGTACACGATGGAGCTCGAGAGGACAGAATTTTTTTTATCAAGGGAAAGAATCTAGGGTTAGTGAAAACTAATAAATTAGGCCAACTTTGTCAGTCTATCCTTAATATAGAAATAAATCGAAAGGTTAAAATAAGAAGAAAGTCCAATAAAAGTATATCAGAATCAATCCCTCTTATTAGATTTCTATAGAAGAGATAAATGCTTTATCGAAGGAAATAAGAAAAAAGGGTATGTTGCTACTCTTTTGAAAGAAAAAAATAGGAATTCCCGAAGTAATGTCTAAACCCAAGGATTTCACAAATCAAAGATAAAGGATTCCAGAACAAGTAAACACAATTTTCAATTGTCTCAACAACAGAGTTGGATTAGAATAAGGAATAAAAGTCAATTCGTTCGAAATGAGACAAAGAAAAGAGTTTAAAGACGACTCAAAAATTTTGGAAGGATTTTGCCTTCGAAGTTTGTCAGGCAAAATTAGCCCACTTGAGTCATGAGTATAAATGAAATTTGTTTTTTCTGTAAGGAAATTAATGCACGTCATAGTCTAATTTCTATTATTATCGACAGAAATTCGAATCATTTTCTCGAGCCGTATGAGGAGAAAACCTCATATACGTTTCTAGGGGGGGGCGTTGTTTATCTACATCTATCCCAATAAGCTGTCTATCGAATCGTTGCAATTGATGTTCGATCTCGAAGAGAAGGAAGAGATCTTCAAAAAGTAGGTTTTTATGATCCGATAAAGAATCAAACTTGTTTAAATGTTCCAGCTATTCTCTATTTCCTTGAAAAGGGTGCTCAACCAACAAGAACTGTTTATGATATTTTAAGGAAGGCAGAATTCTTTAAAGAAAAAGAAAGAACTTTGAGTTAATTGAAGAACTAAATGAATCAAAAAATAGGATAGGAGAAGATTATTAGTATTCCTAGTTGTCTAATTATTTAGACACAATTTACCTCTTTTTTAATCCTATTTGGATTTATATTATATCGTGCCAATCCAACATAAGCCCCTATTTTATTTACTTTTTCTATCTAATTTGTTTTCTTACCATTGTATTTCCATTGACAAAGGTCTATTGAACAAATAGAATTTGTAGATAGATGGGTCTCTTTATCCTCACTCCATATTCAATTTTTCCGCCTACACTTCGCTCAAATGATAAGGGTGTTCCTCTTGCATGTATTCTCATACAATATAATATATATTTTTTATAATATATATTTTTTGTTAATAAAAATCGCTAAAAATAAGGAGAATTTGGCCATCGTGATTAGGGTCGCTCTTTTTTTAACTTTACTTTAGTGGAATTTCACCGGACCTGTTCGTTTTGGCATTTGAGTGTTTTTCATGGTCGATAAAAAAAATCTTTTGATGTCTTGCTAGTTCAATGTTTTGACAGAAGCGCGCGGTGTAATTCCATTGATTTTTGGATTTCGATCGTATCTAAGATCCTTTTTTTATCTGGGTTGCTAACTCAATGGTAGAGTACTCGGCTTTTAAGTGCGACTATGATCTTTTACACATTTGGATGAAACAACAAATTCGTCCAGACTCTTGGTAGAGTCTAGAAGACCACGACTGATCCTCAAAGGTAATGAATGGAAAAAATAGCATGTCGTAATAAAATCAATCTTTTTTGAATGGAATCCAAAATTACGATTTTCTGGGTCTAATGAATAAATGGATAGAGCCTGGCTCCAATTCTGGTAAAATAAAAAGCAACGAGCTGAACTTCCTAATTGGAATGATTCCCCGCTCTAATTAGACGTTAAAAATAGATTAGTGCCGGATGCGGGGAAAGGTTGGGTTTTCCTATGAGTGGACCCTTTATTTTTTCTTTTTTTTTTTAGAAATCCTAATTATTCTTGATTATGGATTGAATAAGGGATGTTATGGATTGAATGTGTAAAAGAAGCAGTATATTGATAAAGAGGCTGTATTCCAAAGTCAAAAGAGCGATTGGCCTGCAAAAATAAAAAACTTGTTCTGTTCTTTTTTTTTAATTAGAACAAACATAAACTAATTGGGTAGAAAAGGAGCAGAAAAAGATCTGTGGATTAGACTCCCTTTCTTTCCAGGGTTTGTATTAAAAATGCAACACCCTGTTCTGACCATATTGCACTATGTATCATCATTCGATAAACCGAGAAATGCTTCTTCTCTCTGATTCAAGTAGAAATACAAATGGAAAAATTCGAAGGGTATTCAGAAAAACATAAATCTCGTCAACAATACTTTGTCTACCCACTTCTCTTTCAGGAATATATTTATGCATTTGCCCACCATTATGGATTAAATGGTTCTGAACCTGTGGAAATAGTTGTTAGTTGTAATAACAAGAAATTTAGTTCACTACTTGTGAAACGTTTAATTATTCGAATGTATCAGCAGAATTTTTTGGATAACTCGGTTAATCATCCTAACCAAGATCGATTATTGGATTACAAAAATTATTTTTATTCTGAGTTTTATTCTCAGATTCTATCTGAAGGGTTTGCGATCGTTGTGGAAATCCCATTCTCGCTACGGGAATTTTTTTGTCTGAAAGAAAAAGAAATACCAAAGTTTCAGAATTTACGCTCTATTCATTCAATATTTCCCTTTTTAGAAGACAAATTTTTGCATTTGGATTATCTATCACATATAGAAATACCCTATCCTATCCATTTGGAAATCCTGGTTCAACTCCTTCAATACCGTATCCAAGATGTTCCATCTTTGCATTTATTGCGATTCTTTCTCAACTATTATTCGAATTGGAATAGTTTTATTACTTCAATGAAATCCATTTTTTTTTTTCAAAAAGAAAATAAAAGACTATTTCAATTCCTATATAACTCTTATGTATCAGAATATGAATTTTTTTTGTTGTTTCTTCGTAAACAATCTTCTTGCTTACCATTAGCATCTTCTGGAACTTTTCTGGAACGAATCCACTTTTCTAGGAAGATGGAACATTTTGGGATAATGTACCCTGGTTTTTCTCGGAAAACCCTATGGTTCTTTATGGATCCTCTTATGCATTATGTTCGATATCAAGGAAAGGCAATTCTTGCATCAAAAGGCACTTTTTTTTTGAAGAAGAAATGGAAATGCTACCTTATCAATTTCTGGCAATATTATTTCTGTTTTTGGACTCAGCCGCGAAGAATCCATATAAACCAATTAGCAAACTCTTGCTTCGATTTTATGGGGTACCTTTCAAGTGTACAAAAAAGTTCTTTGTTAGTAAGGAATCAAATGCTGGAGAATTCATTTCTAATAGATACTCGAATGAAAAAATTCGATACCATAGTCCCCGCTACTCTCCTCATAGGATACTTATCAAAAGCTCAATTTTGTACTGGATCGGGGCATCCTATTAGTAAACCCATTTGGACAGATTTATCAGATTGGGATATTCTTGATCGATTTGGTCGGATATGTAGAAATCTTTTTCATTATCATAGTGGATCTTCGAAAAAACGGACTTTGTATCGACTAAAGTATATACTTCGACTTTCATGTGCTAGAACTTTAGCTCGTAAACATAAAAGCACGGTACGAACTTTTATGCAACGATTGGGTTCGGCATTTTTAGAAGAATTTTTTATGGAAGAAGAGCAAGTTTTTTCTTTGATGTTCACCAAAACAACTCTTTTTTCTTTCTGTGGATCACACACTGAGCGTATTTGGTATTTGGATATTATACGTATCAATGACCTGGTCAACCCTCTTAATTAATCATTAGACGAAATTAAGAAACAGGAAAGGGTTGATAAATGATCAAGAAAAAACTTTTCTATTTTTCATTCTGAAATGTTCTTTTTATTATAATAAAGAGTAGGTGAATCAACTTACTAATTAAAAAAATTAGTAGAACTTCCTCTTTGGAATAGAAATTGGCTATTTCTACATAGGGAAAGTCGTGTGCAATGAAAAATGCAAGCACGATTTGGGGAGGGATTTTTCTCTATTGTAACAAGGAAGAATTATCTACTCCATCCGACTAGTTCCGGGTTCGAGTCCCGGGCAACCCATATAGAAAAGACCCATCAAAGTTTTTCACTTTGACTCACTTCATTTACAAATACAAAATTATTGGTTTGGTTAATTTAGTTATATGGATAGCTAATCTTTGGGCTGACTTGGTTGACATTGGTATATAGTCTATGTTATACTGTTAAATAACAAGCCTTCTATTATCTATATTCTAGTTAATACGTGTGCTTGGGAGTCCTTGCAATTTGAATAAACCAAGATCTTACCATGACTGCAATTTTAGAGAGACGCGAAAGTACAAGCCTGTGGGGTCGCTTCTGCAACTGGATAACTAGCACTGAAAATCGTCTTTACATCGGATGGTTCGGTGTTTTGATGATCCCTACCTTATTGACCGCAACTTCTGTATTTATTATCGCCTTCATCGCTGCCCCTCCAGTAGATATTGATGGTATTCGTGAGCCTGTTTCTGGTTCTTTACTTTATGGAAACAATATTATCTCTGGTGCTATTATCCCTACTTCTGCGGCGATCGGATTGCACTTTTACCCAATTTGGGAAGCTGCATCTGTTGATGAGTGGTTATACAATGGTGGTCCTTATGAGCTAATTGTTCTACACTTCTTACTTGGTGTAGCTTGTTATATGGGTCGTGAGTGGGAACTTAGTTTCCGTCTGGGTATGCGTCCTTGGATTGCTGTTGCATATTCAGCTCCTGTTGCAGCTGCTACTGCTGTTTTCTTGATTTACCCTATTGGTCAAGGAAGCTTTTCTGATGGTATGCCTTTAGGAATCTCTGGTACTTTCAACTTTATGATTGTATTCCAGGCAGAGCACAACATCCTTATGCATCCATTCCACATGTTAGGTGTAGCTGGTGTATTCGGCGGTTCCCTATTCAGTGCTATGCATGGTTCCTTGGTAACCTCTAGTTTGATCAGGGAAACTACTGAAAATGAATCCGCTAATGAGGGTTACAAATTTGGTCAAGAGGAAGAAACTTATAATATTGTGGCTGCTCATGGTTATTTTGGCCGATTAATCTTCCAATATGCTAGTTTCAACAACTCTCGTTCTTTACACTTCTTCTTGGCTGCTTGGCCTGTAGTAGGAATCTGGTTCACTGCTTTAGGTATTAGTACTATGGCTTTCAACCTAAATGGTTTCAATTTCAACCAATCTGTAGTTGTTAGTCAAGGTCGCGTTATTAATACTTGGGCTGATATCATCAACCGTGCTAACCTTGGTATGGAAGTAATGCACGAACGTAATGCTCACAACTTCCCTCTAGACTTAGCTGCTGTTGAAGTTCCATCTATTAATGGATAAGGTTTTTCTGCTAACATATAAGAATTTTTGAAGACAGAAATACCCAATATCTTGTTCTAGCAAGATATTGGGTATTTCTGTCTTTATTTTGAATCTTTTTTTCTTCTTAATCTTTCTATTCAGAATTCAGTTAACGACGAGATTTAGTATCCTTTCTTGCATTTTCATAACTCGTGAAATGCCGAGTAGGCACGAATTCCCCCAATTTGCGACCTACCATAGGATTTGTTATGTAAATAGGTATATGTTCCTTTCCATTATGAATCGCGATTGTATGGCCAACCATTGTGGGTAGAATGCTAGATGCCCGGGACCACGTTACTATTGTTTCTTTCTCCTCCTTCATATTGACCTTTTCTATCTTTGCCAATAAATGATGAGCTACAAAAGGATTCGTTTTTTTTCGTGTCACAGCTGATTACTCCTTTTTTCCTTTTTAAAGAGTGGCATTCTATGTCCAATATCTCGATCGAAGTACGGAGGTCAGAATAAATAGAATAATGATCAATGGAAAAAAGAAAAAAATCCTTTAGCTGGATAAGGGGCGGATGTAGCCAAGTGGATCAAGGCAGTGGATTGTGAATCCACCATGCGCGGGTTCAATTCCCGTCGTTCGCCCATCGCATTATTGCAAATTCCAAAAATGCAATTTTCCATATTCCTAGTTACGTATTTACTTACGGCGACGAAGAATAAAACTATCGCTATATTTTTTCCTTTTCCTAGTTCTTCTTCCAAGCGCAGGATAACCCCAAGGGGTTGTGGGTTTTTTTCTACCAATGGGAGCTTTCCCTTCACCGCCCCCATGGGGGTGGTCCACAGGGTTCATAACTACCCCTCTTACTACGGGGCGTTTACCTAGCCAACACTTAGATCCGGCTCTACCCAAACTTTTTTGGTTCACCCCAACATTACCCACTTGTCCGACTGTTGCTAAGCAGTTTTGGGATACTAAACGGACCTCCCCAGATGGTAATCTTAAAGTGGCCGATTTACCCTCTTTTGCAATGAGTTTCGCTACAGCACCTGCTGCTCTAGCTAATTGCCCACCCCTTCCACGTGTGATTTCTATGTTATGCATGGCCGTGCCTAAGGGCATATCGGTTGAAGTAGATTCTTCTTTTCTCTCAAAAAACCCCTTCCCAAACTGTACAAGCTTCTTCCAAAGCATACGGCTTTCTAGATGTATATGACGATCTCTAGACAGATGGATCTTATATGAATCATATGATGAAGTACCACATGAGTGGATATATAGGAAAGGAATCCAAATCTGCCGAATCGCTCATGTTATGATCTTCTACATCCTAGGTCTCTGCGTTCCGTCATCTGGCTTATGTTCTTCATGTAGCATTCAGATCGAATGACTCTATGAAATTACGTCGATACTTCCACATATTATGGGTAACGTAGGAGACATCCCTATTTTCCCCCGGGGGTCTTAATTACCACTGCTTAGCTTTCAATTTGCCTCTGACCATCAAATTAAATGTGAATAACCCGTCCTCCTCTCTTTGAAACAAGGGGCGCTTCCGGTTCTGTGCGTGCTTCAAACAATTTTGTCTTCTCCATATTACCATATCTCTAGAGCCAATAATTTTCTATGAGGAACTACTGAACTCAATCACTTGCTGCCGTTACTCAACAGTTTTCTGTTGAGGTCTATCCCGTAGAGGTAGTCAAATTGGATCAGTGATCGATTTCTAGGTTTCGTCGTAAACCTAATTGGTTACTTCCAATTACGTAAATCAATAGTTCAAACCGCACTCAAAGGTAGGGCATTTCCCATTGATATAGGAACTTTTGTACCAGAAACAATAGTATCTCCAATTATAGCCCCTCTGGGATGTAAAATATATCTCTTCTCACCATCCCCATAGTGTATGAGACAAATGTATGCATTTCGATTAGGGTCGTATTCTATGGTTACGATTCTACCAGATATGTCTTTTTGATTCCGTCGAAAATCTATTTTACGGTATAGGCGCTTATGACCTCCCCCTCTATGCCTTGCGGTAATGATTCCTCTGGAATTACGACCTTTACCACAACGGTGCCGTCCATGGATCAAATTATTTCGTGGATTGGATTTCACTTGCCTGTCTACGGTTCCCTTGCGTGTGCTCGGGATAGGTGTTTTGTATAAATGTTTCGCCGTATTATTAAGTATTCTCCTTTAGTTTTTTTCTCTATCTAGAAGTGGAATAGAATAACCCGGTTGAAGGGTAATGATCATACGTCTGTAATGCATTGTATGGCCCAGAATAGGTCCTATTCTTCTACCTTTTCCAGGTAGTCGATGGCTATTCACAGCTACCACCTTAACACCAAAGAAGAGTTCGACCCAATGCTTTATTTCTGTCTTAGTGAATCCCGATTCGACATTAAAAGTATATTGATTCTTTCCCAATAAACGAAGACTTTTTTCTGTAAATACTGCGTATTTGATTCCATCCATAAATCGACTTTCCCTCCTATGCTCTGAGTTCCAGTATCGATAAGAATTCGAGTTCTTATTGTTCTTATGTTATGGTATGAATATACCATACCAATTCGTTATGTATGGATGATGGATGAGATTCCATGGATAGAGAGCCAGTTCCAATAGACTTATGGAATGTTCCCGTTCGTGTGCATCCAGCAGGAATTGAACCCGCAAATTTACCAATTATGAGTTGGGCGCTTTAACCATTCAGCCATGGATGCTTAACAGGGATCATCGTACATCGTAAATAACCAATTTTCATATAGAAAGACATATCATAGAAAAATGAAATCGAAAATATTCCGAGATGGCAAATATTCGGAGATGACTATGAAAACACCTCTCTGGATCCTCGAATTGAAAGAGAGATTGAGAGGGATCAAGAATCCTAATTCTCGCTATTTGGAATGGATCCAATTCTATTGAGTCTGACTCATAGTGATCATTTCTCTTTAGCAAAGAATGACCTTGGTTATCAAAGGATTGAACAACCGGGATCCATTTACTTATGATACCTAGTTGGCATTGATAACAAGGATCTAATGAATTATGAGTTTAATAGATCCTCTTTAGCAGAAAGACGTATATTCCTTGCTCATTATCAGACAATCACTTATTCCCAAACCTCGTGTGGGACTAATCGTTTTCATTTACCATCTCATGGAAAACCCTTTTCGTTCCGCTTAGCCCTATCGGGTATTTTAGTGATAGGTTCTGTAGGAACTGGACGATCCTATTTGGTCAAATACCTAACGAAAAATTACGATTTTCCTTTCATTAAGGTACGAGGGCTTCTTATTCCACAAGAACGAAAGCACCTTTTCATTCTTTCATATACTAGGGGTTTTTACTTGGAAAAGACAATGTTCCATACTAAAGGATTCGGGTCCATAACCACGAGTTCCAGTGCACTAGATCTTGTAGCACTTAGCAACGAAGCCCTATCCATTAGTATTCCACATAAGAAATCCATTCTAGAAAAAAATACAATTAGATTAGCTCTTCATAGAC
>NW_028260892.1:0-35937 GCF_056163025.1 Triticum urartu | reverse complement strand
CTAACCTCTATAAGAAATGCGGACATGAATAAAAAAGGAACAGTTCGAGTAGTATCTACAAATATTACCGAAAACATTGTTAAAATACTTCTACGAGAGGGTTTTATTGAAAGTGTTCGGAAACATCAGGAACGTAACAGATATTTCTTGGTTTCAACTTTGCGACATCAAAAGAGAAAGACTATAAAAGGAATATATAGAACAAGAACCTTTTTAAAGCGTATCAGCCGACCCGGCTTACGAATTTATACCAACTATCAAGGAATTCCTAAAGTTTTGGGTGGAATGGGAATTGCTATTCTTTCTACTTCTCGAGGAATAATGACAGATCGAGAAGCTCGACTAAACAGAATTGGGGGAGAAGTCTTATGTTATATATGGTAATCGCCCCGCCTATAGTGCTCGAATTCTATCTCGCCCTTCCTATTTTTAAAATAAAAATAGAAAAATAGGAGAAAAAAAATATGACAGAAAAAAAAAATAGGAGAGAAAAAAAAAACCCGAGAGAAGCAAAAGTAACTTTCGAAGGTTTAGTTACGGAAGCCCTACCCAATGGAATGTTCCGCGTTCGGCTAGAGAATGACACCATCATCCTAGGCTATATTTCAGGAAAGATACGGTCTAGTTCTATACGAATACTGATGGGGGATAGGGTCAAAATTGAAGTAAGTCGTTATGATTCAAGCAAGGGACGTATAATTTATAGACTTCCCCATAAGGATTCGAAGCGTATCGAAGACTCGAAGGATAGCGAAGATTTGAAGGATAGCGAAGATTTGAAGGATACCAAAGATTCAAAGGATTAGGTTTTTCTTTTTTTTTCTAGGGTAATAAATTCTAAGTTCTAAAATTCAAGCGAAGAGACTTATTTTTTCCAAAAGATTAGATTCATAGTTTAAAAAAGGATACGGAAATATGAAAATAAGAGCTTCCGTTCGTAAAATTTGTACAAAATGTCGACTGATTCGTAGGCGTGGACGAATTAGAGTCATTTGCTCTAATCCGAAGCATAAACAAAGACAGGGGTAATCTTTCGAAAAAGAACTTTACTTTCTAAAAAGTAAAAAAAAGTACCCGCGGAAATGTTCCAATTCCAAATAAAATAATTTCATTTAAAATAATTAAAGTAAAGGGTTTATTTTACCCTGAAACGGATATCTTTGTATCTTTTTTTCTTTTTTTTATTTCTAACTCATATTTATGAGATAATAAAATATGGCAAAAGCTATACCAAAAATTGGTTCACGTAAGAAAGTGCGTATTGGTTTACGTAGGAATGCACGTTTTAGTTTACGGAAGAGTGCACGTAGAATAACAAAAGGGGTTATTCATGTTCAAGCTAGTTTCAACAATACCATTATAACTGTTACAGACCCACAAGGTCGGGTGGTTTTTTGGTCCTCGGCCGGTACTTGTGGATTCAAAAGCTCAAGAAAAGCATCACCCTATGCTGGTCAAAGAACAGCAGTAGATGCTATTCGTACAGTAGGTTTGCAACGAGCAGAAGTTATGGTAAAGGGCGCTGGTAGTGGAAGAGATGCCGCATTACGAGCCATTGCTAAAAGTGGTGTGCGATTAAGTTGTATACGCGATGTAACACCTATGCCGCATAATGGATGTCGACCGCCTAAAAAAAGACGTCTGTAAAAGAATTAACCCGCTTTCAACTTTCATTTCAAGAGAAATAAACGATTCAATGATAAAATAATAATACTAGTCTATTATGGTTCGAGAGGAGGTAGCAGGATCCACTCAAACACTACAGTGGAAGTGTGTTGAATCAAGAGTAGATAGTAAGCGCCTTTATTATGGTCGTTTCATTCTGTCCCCGCTTAGAAAAGGTCAAGCGGACACCGTCGGTATTGCCTTGCGAAGAGCTTTACTTGGAGAAATAGAAGGAACATGTATCACACGTGCAAAATTTGGGAGCGTGCCGCACGAGTATTCTACAATAGCAGGTATTGAAGAATCCGTACAAGAAATTTTACTAAATTTGAAAGAAATTGTATTGAGAAGTAATCTCTATGGAGTTAGAGACGCATCCATTTGCGTCAAAGGTCCTAGATACATAACTGCTCAAGATATCATCTTACCGCCTTCCGTAGAAATCGTTGATACGGCACAACCTATAGCTAACTTGACAGAGCCCATTGATTTCTGTATTGATTTACAGATCAAGAGAGATCGTGGATATCAGACAGAACTCAGAAAGAACTATCAAGATGGAAGTTATCCTATAGATGCTGTATCCATGCCTGTTCGAAATGTGAATTATAGTATTTTTTCTTGTGGGAATGGAAATGAAAAACACGAGATACTTTTTCTAGAAATATGGACTAATGGAAGTTTAACCCCTAAGGAAGCACTTTATGAGGCTTCTCGTAATTTGATTGATTTATTTCTTCCTTTTCTACACGCGGAGGAAGAGGGCGCTAGTTTCGAAGAAAATAAAAACAGGTTTACTCCACCCCTTTTTACTTTTCAAAAAAGATTAACTAATCTAAAGAAAAACAAAAAAGGAATTCCATTGAATTGTATTTTTATTGATCAATTAGAATTGACTTCTAGAACGTATAATTGTCTAAAAAGGGCCAATATACATACACTATTGGACCTTTTGAGTAAGACTGAAGAAGATCTTCTGAGAATTGACAGTTTTCGTATGGAAGATAGAAAACATATATGGGACACTCTAGAGAAGCATCTCCCAATTGATTTACTTAAGAATAAACTCTCGTTTTAAATCCATTGCAATTTTTTTTCTTCTTCTTTTTCGAGTTAGAATAAAAAGAAAACAATTTAGCATCTTTGGTACAATCTATATTTTCGCGAAATGGATCATAATAAAATGGATTTTAGGTATCTAGGGAAGATTCACTTGGAAGTAACTATTTCCTAGATACCTATGGTACTTCACGGTTGAATGAATCAAAAAATATCTAAAAAAGACCTAAAGTTAATGATTTATCAATGGGTAATGTTGCTCCAATACCTAACCAAAGAGCTACTACAGTACCGATTAAAAAAACGGTCGTAGCTACTGGGCGGCGAAATGGATTTTGGAATTTATTGACATTCTCTAGAAAAGGTACTGTCAATAAGCCTGTTGGCACAGAAACCATTAAAAGAACGCCCAATAACTTATTGGGTACCGTACGGAGTATTTGAAACACGGGAAAGAAGTACCACTCGGGTAATATTTCCAGAGGAGTTGCAAACGGATCTGCCGGTTCACCAATCATTGATGGCTCGAGAACCGCTAAACCTACATTACATGCAATAGTACCTAGAATTACTACTGGAAAAATATATAAAAGATCGTTGGGCCATGCGGGTTCCCCGTAATAATTATGTCCCATCCCTTTAGCTAATTTAGCTCTTAATACAGGATCATTTAAGTCTGGTTTCTTTGTTATTGGGATAGGTGAACTCTTTAGGATCCATCCCCCAAAGGAACCGGACATGAGAATTTATCATCATCCGGCTCGAGCAAGAGTGAAAGAAATAAGACCGCGGAAGATCCTTAATAGAATTAAGGTTTATAATGACTCAATGACTCTAGGCAAGAAAAGCTTTATCAGATTCTCTTTTCCGAAGTTGCACCTACAACTACTCATTGAAAATAATCCTATTCTTATGGGTAAATGCTCAATATCCAAGTGGGCTTACAAATTTGATCATGATCAATTGCTTTGTGGATTGTCTCATGTCTCTTGATTAGTTGGTATTTATCCCCTCAATATCGCAAGTTTCTTACCTCCAAACAAAATATTTACTTGTTACTAATAAAAAATCAAAAAGTTTAGCCTACATTCTTCCTTAGATCCCTTCTTTTACTCCGATAGTATTGCGGATCACAATCGATGCAAAGAAAATGAATGCATTTCCATACTATAATAAAAAGGTAAGTGTAATAAATAGAGAACTGGATCATGTCACATGACTTATTCCATTTCTACTCTATGGGATCTTACGGAGCCTGTTCATGGATGACATGGTTGCGGTATGATCATAGAAGATATTCTCCTCAAGTGAACCAGCCTATCCTTCCTAGGTAGGGGACTTACATGTTGATTGGATGCGGAGACACCTTTGGTTGTGAATTCTAATGTGGCAGATCCAATTCTTTATCTGCATGGCCAAATCAATAATTCAAGTCACACACTCCCATAATCCGCCTTTTTTCTTTCGTAAAATTAACTTCAACTATTTGTATTGTATAAAAATACTTTGGAGTTGAAGAGAAGTATCCAAATGACATGTGTTATTTTACAATAACCCATGCTTGTAGCAATGAAATACCAAAACCTACCCGATATGATATATGATAATTATAATTCTCTATGATATGCCTTCCCTATAAAGGACCCGAAATACCTTGCTTACGTATCATTGGAAAGTGCATTAACATAAATACGGCAGTAAGCAGAGGCAGTACAAAGGTATGTAAACTATAAAAACGAGTCAAAGTGGATTGGCCCACACTAGCACTTCCGCGTAATAACTCCACTAAAGGCGATCCTATTACCGGAATGGCGTCAGGTACACCTGTCACAATTTTGACTGCCCAATAGCCAATTTGATCCCAAGGCAAAGAATAACCAGTTACACCAAATGATGCAGTCAAAACAGCCAAAACCACACCTGTGACCCAAGTTAATTCGCGGGGTTTTTTAAATCCCCCTGTGAGATACACACGAAATACATGCAGGATCATCATTAAAACCATCATACTTGCTGACCATCGATGAACTGATCGGATTAACCAACCAAAGTTGGCCTCGGTCATTATGTATTGAACCGAGGAAAAAGCCTCTGTAACGGTTGGTCGGTAGTAAAAAGTCATAGCAAAACCGG
Source organism: Triticum urartu (assembly GCF_056163025.1). NCBI lineage: Eukaryota > Viridiplantae > Streptophyta > Magnoliopsida > Poales > Poaceae > Triticum > Triticum urartu. The sequence goes on along the minus strand of NW_028260892.1, from coordinate 31,080 downwards.
TAGCGACTTGTACTAGAAAACAAGTAAGTGTAATTCCCCCTAAACAATAAAATATGTTGACATGGGGAGGAACATATTTACTAGTTATATCATCTGCAATTGCCTGAATCTCAAGACGTTCCTCAAACCAATCATATACTTTATTGAGATAGGTAACTAACCCGAGTCCCCCTCTAAGAGCCGTATATGAAAATTTCATCTCGTACGGCTCAAGCAGAAACACAAAAATTTTCAACGAATATTAGAAAAAAGGTTCAAAACTTCATCAGCCACTGAATTGGGTCGATTTGCCTTGAAGATATCAAATAAGAAAAATCCGGAATATCTTCTTTGTGATGATAATGCCAAAAAATCTCAAGTTGGCGCGTCTTTCTTTCTTCCTTTCCCTTATGTTGGTCATTAGAGGCTTCTTGACTTTTCTCTTCCCTATAAAGGATTTGTTTTTTTATGCGTAATATAGAAATTATCTTGTTGAGATCCTATGAATCAGTTCAATTAAAACCTTAGATTCATACTAGAGCCACGATGATTTAGTCTCAAGCTAAACAAAAGGCAAGGGTTCTTCGAATAAGAACCGCTTGATAATCATTTATTGAATCAGTGTAATGACTCGACAAAATCGAGAGAAAAAAAGTTGTCTTTTGGGCAAACAAAATTGGAAGGAAGAAAATTTCTTTTTTATTTTTATTTAAGAACTACTTGAATTTTTCAGTCTGGTTGCGAGGTCTTAATAGTGAGTATGAATCATAGTTCCATTTTTTTTTGATCCACTCTATCTATTTCGTGTTCCAGATACTAGAATAAATAATATCTGACGAATTAGAATCATCTTGATAGAGATAACAGGCCCTTTCTATGTATTATCAATAGGATCAATTCTAACAAGTCACACACTCATATTCCAGAGATACCGAAACAAAAAAATTCCGCGGTCGAACTACCATAATATCTAGAAATGTAGATCTTAAACTAGAAAGGCTTTTTTGGATGGAAAAACTCTGACTTCCTAGTTTTAGTTAGTAGAAACCTAATTGGTTAAAATTCCGTCCAGTAAAACGGAAGAATTATAAATTTCTAAAATGATAGATAGGAATATAGCGAATAAAGCCATTGCGATCCCCATAAAAGGAGTAGTCCCCCAACCCGGGGCGACTTTCCCATATTCCGAATTCAAGGGTTTCAGTAAACTACCTGCACCAGTTCGTTTTGGCCTAGGTTTAGAACTATCTTCAACGGTTTGTGTAGCCATAAATTCTATTTAATCATTGGTGTTGACTTTGTATACTATTCCGTTGTAGTTGTAAATACACGATCTTTTCGTAGATCCATTGTAATCTTGAAATTCTATAAAAATGGAAACAGCAACTTTAGTCGCCATCTCCATATCTGGTTTACTTGTAAGCTTTACTGGGTATGCCTTATATACCGCGTTTGGGCAACCCTCTCAACAATTAAGAGATCCATTCGAAGAACACGGAGACTAATTTAAGTAAGAAGTCTCCCAGATAGGGGGACTTCTTACTTAAATGAAATTATTTTATTCTTTTAGTTGGAGTTGGTGGAACCTTAGGTGGTTCTCGGAAGAAGATAGCGAAAAAAATTATCCCTAAAGTCGAAACTAAAAGGAACGTATAAACCAATGCTTCCATAGATTCGATCCTGGTTTATTTACAATTATAACTTCCACACCTATTCATTTGTCATTTGGGATAATTTCCCATATAAAGAAAGAAAAAGAGTCAAAGAAAGGATGGGAGATGTTTCCCATGTCAAATCAAAAAAGAGAGGTGAAAGATACTATAACAATGTGTATCAAACTGCCTGTTTCCTTGTAGTTGGATCTCCCACTTTTTGGAATGTTCCAAATTCCACTTGAGCATCCAAATCTGGATCAATACCAGCAAAAACATCTCGGAACAATGTTCTAGCGCCATGCCAAATGTGTCCGAAAAAGAAGAGCAAAGCAAAGGTAGCATGACCAAAAGTGAACCAACCCCTTGGACTGCTGCGAAAAACACCATCAGATTTCAAAGTAGCCCGGTCTAATTCAAAAATTTCCCCTAATTGAGAACGCCTCGCATATTTTTTTACAGTAGCAGGATCAGAATAACTTACTCCATTAAGTTCGCCACCATAGAACTCCACCGTTACACCTACTTGTTCAACACTATATTTGGATTCTGCTCTTCTAAAAGGAACGTCTGCTCTAACAATTCCCTCCTCATCTACCAAAACAACCGGAAATGTTTCAAAAAAAGTAGGCATACGGCGTACAAAAAGCTCACGTCCTTCTTTATCTCTAAAGACGGGATGTCCTAACCATCCAACAGCTATTCCATCCCCATTGTCCATTGAGCCTGCTCTGAATAATCCCCCTTTTGCCGGATTATTACCAATATAATCATAAAAGGCTAATTTTTCGGGAATTTTAGACCAAGCTTCTGATAAACTAAGATTTTCGGCTAAACCATTGCTAACTCTTCGATATATTTCTTGCTGAAAGTATCCCTGATCCCACTGATAACGAGTAGGCCCAAATAATTCGATTGGGGTCGTTGCTGACCCATACCACATAGTTCCAGCAACTACGAAAGCTGCAAAAAAAACAGCAGCGATACTACTGGAAAGTACAGTTTCAATATTGCCCATACGTAATCCTTTATATAGACGTTGAGGCGGACGGACACTAAGATGGAATAAGCCCGCTAATATACCCAATGTACCCGCAGCAATATGATGAGAAGCTATTCCCCCCGGAACAAAAGGATCAAAACCTTCTGCACCCCACGCTGGATTTACAGCTTGTACTTTTCCAGTTAGTCCATAAGGATCGGATACCCATATCCCAGGACCATACAAACCCGTTACATGAAATGCCCCAAAGCCAAAGCAAGCCACCCCTGCAAGAAATAAATGAATTCCAAAGATCTTGGGCAAATCCAAAGAGGGTTTTCCCGTCCGCTCATCAGAGAATATTTCTAGGTCCCAATATACCCAATGCCAGATCGCTGCCAAGAAACACAAGCCAGAAAACACAATATGCGTACCTGCCACACCTTCATAACTCCAAATACCCGGATTTGTTACAGTTCCTCCTGAAATACTCCAACCACCCCACGAATCCGTTATTCCTAAACGAGTCATGAAGGGAATTACGAACATACCTTGTCTCCACATTGGATCCAGAACAGGATCAGAGGGATCAAAAACTGCTAATTCGTATAAAGCCATTGAGCCAGCCCAACCAGAAACTAGAGCTGTGTGCATTATATGCACCGCAAGCAATCGACCCGGATCATTCAATACGACAGTATGAACACGATACCAAGGCAAACCCATGGAAATACCCCTTTAGCAAAGAAAAATAGACACGATGTCGCTTTATTTTATCGCATTGAAAAAGACTATCCATATCCTATGTACCTAACCCTTCTAGGGGATTCTGTGTCAGAAAGCGCGAATATTTATTTCATTCCATTAAAAATAAGAAGCCAATTCTGTTCATAAGAAGAAAGAGAAGCAGATCTATTCTATACTCGATAAGTGCCAATATGCAATGGGTAACTTGGCCAATTTGGAAAAAACGAAGAATAGATCGCTACCCCTCTTTGTTTAGCATTCAAATCACCCATTCCCTTTTCTTTATTCAATCTGTCTTACATTCCTTATATGTATAACCTTTCAATCTACGTATTAATAGAATCTATAATATTCATATAGAATAAGAATAAAAATTAAGACAATAAACTGCGGATTCTTTCTTTCTGTTCCATTCTTACGTTTCCATATTAAAGTGTGGTTTTCTTACTTAAATTTAATAATATTAATCTAATATGCCCATTGGTGTTCCAAAAGTACCTTACCGGATTCCTGGAGATGAAGAAGCGACTTGGGTTGACTTATACAATGTTATGTATCGAGAAAGGACACTTTTTTTAGGTCAAGAGATTCGTTGCGAGATCACGAATCATATTACAGGTCTCATGGTATATCTGAGTATAGAAGATGGAATTAGTGATATTTTTTTGTTTATAAACTCCCCAGGCGGGTGGCTAATCTCAGGAATGGCTATTTTTGATACGATGCAAACGGTGACACCAGATATATATACAATATGCCTCGGAATAGCCGCCTCCATGGCGTCCTTCATTCTGCTTGGAGGAGAACCCACCAAGCGTATAGCATTCCCTCACGCGAGGATTATGCTTCACCAACCTGCTAGTGCTTATTATCGGGCAAGGACACCAGAATTTTTACTAGAAGTAGAAGAGTTACACAAAGTTCGCGAAATGATCACAAGGGTTTATGCAGTAAGAACAGGCAAGCCTTTTTGGGTTGTATCCGAAGACATGGAAAGGGATGTTTTTATGTCAGCAGACGAAGCCAAAGCTTATGGACTTGTCGATATTGTAGGGGATGAAATGATTGACAAGCACTGCGATACTGATCCAGTGTGGTTTCCAGAAATGTTTAAGGATTGGTAGTGTCCGGATTTCTTGTAAAGTTATTTCACAGCTAAATTCGTGTTTTCCTCGATTTAATAGAAAATAGAAAGACTTCATGATGAGCAATCATCAGGTTAAGATGGATCTAAACCAATCCATTTTTTTCTATATACATACAACATGCCGACGGTTAAACAACTTATTAGAAACGCAAGACAGCCAATACGAAATGCTCGAAAAACGGCCGCGCTTAAAGGATGCCCTCAGCGTCGAGGAACATGTGCTAGGGTGTATGTGCGACTCGTTCAGATCATGACTTCAAACAAATATAAAAAAAATTGAAGTATCCATGATTAGTACCAATGAATAGGATATAGCTTCTCTATCCTAGATTTCTATGGTATATGGAATTTATGGTTTCCTTTGGTGCAAATCCAATTATCTAAATTGGAAATAAGAAGCAATTCTCCCATTGGTAGCAAATGGTTATCCATTAAGCGGAGGAAATAGTAATAAAAAGAAAAAGGCTTATGCTCCTTTATCTTAAAAGAACGGACTAACAGGGTCAGCTACTTAGCCAACTTTCATAATTAAATACCGTCACTGTATGGATAACTCTTATTGTGAAAAGAGCTATTTACTCTATAATGGATAGGTAGAGCCAAAGAATGTGGACTATACAAGTTCGCAATACCTTTTGATGAAAGAAAGGGCTCCGGTGTATAGAGAGGGCCTCACCGTTTAAAAGGGAACCATAGAAACGATGGAACCCACTATTTTTTTTAGTATTATTAGAATGAATTTGTTATTTCGTATAGAAATAACTGAACGGAGTGGAATAAAAAATCGTGGTTGGGAAGGTTACTATAGCAAAAGCCATTGGAATTAATATTTTATATATCGGAATAATTAGTTTTGTTATTAATGAGAAAAAGGGTGGCTAAAAGAAGAGAAATCATTAGTTATTCATTAAGGTTAATTTGATTCAATGACCAGAGTTCCGCGAGGATATATAGCCCGGAGACGACGAACAAAAATGCGTTCATTTGCCTCAAACTTTAGAGGGGCTCATTTAAGACTTAATCGAATGATTACCCAACAGGTAAAAAGAGCTTTTGTTTCCTCTCATCGAGATAGAGGTAGGCAAAAGAGGGATTTTCGTCGTTTGTGGATCACTCGGATAAACGCAGCAACGCGGGTATATAAAGTATTCGATAGTTATAGTAAATTAATACACAACCTGTACAAGAAGAAATTGATTCTTAATCGTAAAATGCTTGCACAAGTAGCTGTATCAAATCCAAATAATCTTTACACGATTTCCAATAAAATAAAGATCATCAATTAAAGGTATAAATAAAGTAATATACTGGAATAATAAAAGATGAATTCCCGGAGAGGGAACTCCGGGAAGATACAATAAATTAAGATTAAGTGGTAGGAATCAACGAGCTGGATTACTTTCTTTATAATATATATAGGTCTGGCCCTTTCGAATTCGAATAAAACATCAACAATCGGAACTTAAGTTCCGGTTGTTGTTTCTTAAATTTTGGTTGTTGTTTCTTAAGTTTCGATTGGAATTGTACTTTTGCGTTAATTGAGGAATATGTCTATTTTTTCTGGGTCTAGAACCTGTAATTATTGAAATTGACTGGGCTTGAAATTGCTTTTCGTTCTCATAGTTACGAAACGGTAAGAAAGATAAAATACGAGCCTGTTTTATAGCAAGAGTAATTAATCGTTGTTGTTTCAAGGTTAATCTATTTATTCGTCTCGATAATATTTTTCCTTGTTCACTAATAAATCTATTAATTAAACTCATGTTTCTATAATCAATTCGATCTCCCGGGCCAATCCGGGGACGCCTACGAAAAGGTTGTTTAGATTTACGAAAAGGTTGCTTGAATTTACGAAAAGTTTGCTTGGATTTACGAAAGGGTTGCTTGGATTTATTAAAAGTTTGCTTGGATTTACTAAAGGGTTGCTTAGATTTAAGAAAAGGTTGTTTAGATGTATACATGATTTATTCCTTATTTAAAATTTGAAAATTTGAAAATTCACTTCTTTATTTTATTAATTTAGGATCCAGAAGAAGTAGTTTTTCTTTGATCCATATCTTATTTGATTCATATTATAGTATATGAATACCCTCTATACATATGAAATAATATCTACCGGAAATCAGATGAGTTGATTTGTATTTTGTATTCTATACTATGTTTTCTTTATATATTAAATATGAAGTTCTTACTCTTTCTGTTGTTTGGAAAGATCAAACACACGATGTTCCTATTTCTTTATTTCGTGATGAGTCGTATGCTTGCGACAATAACGACAAAATTTTTTGAATTCTAATTGTCCGGGTGTATTGTGGCGATTCTTTTGAGTACTATATCTAGAAATCCCCGTCGATTCCTCATTGGCACCTTTTCGAACACAACTGATGCATTCCAAAATAACTCTGATTCTAACATCTTTTCCCTTGGCCATGAACCTCCTTTTCTTTTTGGATTGACTTAACTTAATTCTTCTACTTATTCTTTTATTCTTCTATTTTGAATCCGAAGAAGAAGAATAAAATTCATTAGAATAATTTTTTTTTATTCTTTAATTAAGTAATAAAAAATAGAGAAATAATTAAAGAATACAATCCTTGTCGAATTAGCAAAGATTTTGGTTCGAAATCCTTTCATTTAATTAGCCAGCCCCGCCTTTTCTATGCTCTGATTTCTGAGGCCTTATTTAGCTTGGGTACCCCTTTAAATTGAATTTCTATTTTCAAAATATGGGGTTTACCAAATTTTTAATGACTCTGAGGTTCAACCCAATCCATCTTTTCTTTCTTTTTCCTTCCGATACTAAAAAAAGATTGAAAAGGATCAAATTTTGTCATATCACGAAGAAATCTATCCCTCCCATAGCAATAACTAGAATTAAAAAAAAGGGAATGACAAAGCATCTGGGAATAAACGATTAATTTCTATCAATAAACCTGCTAAAGCACCAAACCATAGAGTACTTAGCACGGGTGCTACAGAGAGATATGTTTTTATATCCCGCATTGAAAATCCTCCTTCCTTGTTGGAATACATATATGATCATAAACTCTTGCCCAAGATTGTTATGCTATATATAAAATGAACCATATCGACGAAATTTTCCTATCCCTAAAAAAGAAAAAGATGACCCCTTCTTCCTATATATTACCAAGGAAAAGTAATCCTTCTTTTATAGGCGAAATTATATTGGATTTTATATGTATATAATTCCTTAATTATATGAGACCAAAAAGAAGAAATGACACGAGGGTTCTATATATAGATAGAGAAAGAAAGAAGAAGAAAATTATGATGTGGAAAAGAAGACAGGAATTGTGTACAATGGCATTGTACAACAATTTAATTTGGAAAAGGGATGTAGCGCAGCTTGGTAGCGCGTTTGTTTTGGGTACAAAATGTCACAGGTTCAAATCCTGTCATCCCTACCTATTACTTCTTTCTTCTTTATAGGCAGTAGCGACGAGATCAATTAAAGTAAAGTGGGTATAACTTGAATTTGTGGAGACTATACGTACGTGAGATACATTAGGAATAGAAAAAGATTTTCTTTTTGAATGAATGAAAGCGCTCTTAGTTCAGTTCGGTAGAACGCGGGTCTCCAAAACCCGATGTCGTAGGTTCAAATCCTACAGAGCGTGATTCCATCTATTTTATGTCGAAGCAGAGTAAAATAACTTAACAAAATTGAATTGTAACTCCAATTTCAATTTGACCTCCTCTCTGGTCTGGAGGAGGTCAATCAAAAAAAAAAAATGACTCAATCAAAGATCCAACTGATCCCCACGCCTGTATTGCAAATACGCAGTCACGAATAATCCCGCTAAAGTAATAGGAATTAGGCCTAAGACGATTCCAAATAGAAAAACTTCAATCATTTCGATTTGTTCGAGGGGATAAAAAAAGAGGTACGATCTATCCCTAAATAGTACTCTAAATTATCCACGAATCTCAATGACCAAGAAAAGAATTCCTAATTAGTCTGGAAAAGAGTCGTAGAATGCCAGGAATCCCAAAGAAAGATTTTTCTTTTCTGAATTATAATTATTCAGTCAATTCAAATAAGGCGTATCTTGTTCAAGCCAATAAATAGAGCTGGGGTTATAGTTAAAGCAGCCAGTAGAAAACCAAAATAACTAGTTAAAGTAAGCATGAAAGAGTTAAATTCCATTTATTTTTTTTTACTACACTACATATGTTGGTAAAGCATTTACCTAAGTTATGGAAAATTCATAATTCATCAGTTATTTTAGATAATACTAAAAAACAAGATAGAGTAAGATACAGAAGTGTAAAAGAAAGTGGATTCATCAGATGATACATGAGTCCCTAATTCCGAATCAAGAGATTTGTTGTGGAATTTGTCAATTGAGTAAAGTAATAATATTAAGAACTAGATCATCTAACCCCATTGAATGAAAAAAAGAAATTCAATTTTCAGGGAAATTTTTGAATAAGAGATAAATAAACAATTGAATTTGAAAAAAAAAACTTCTTTCTATTTTGGATAATTTCTTTTTCAATAGGACCCTCTTTTTGGAGTGAACGATCGAATATTCCCCTATTCCTTCTTATTTTAACTGATTGTATTCCATATGGAATAAGAGGAGAACAAAAGCATTCCACGACCTGCCAAGGGGCTGTTAAAAAAAAAAAAAAAAGAAAGCTCTTCCTTGAATTTACTTTATTTTTATTCCTTTTTCGAACTCCAACCAAAGTAGATTCGAAGACGAGTCACTTCAATTATCCTTTTAAGTTCTATTCTATCTTCTGTCTTTCCCTATTTCATCTCGTAAAGTTCCGCGCTCGCAGTTTGGTCAAGAAAGTTAGACCTAATCCAACAAACAATACAAGGATGAATTACGAATTATGAAAGGATAGATTTCACATATACTTGTCCTTGTATTGTGTCAGTATGAGAATATCCTTCCTAAATTATTTATCCAAACCTATTGATCATTAACTTAGATTTTCCCAAGATTTTGGCTGCTATTCCGAATTACTCTATTATTCCGAAGCCAATGAAAAGTAAGTAGAACCTACAAAAATGGGGTTTTCTATTGATGCCTTGAATAACATATAGCTTACCTATAGACAAAAAAAAAATAAAAAAGTAATTATGTTTCGGAACCAGGCAAAACCAGATTGCTGTGCCATAGGAAGGATAGCTATACTAATTCGGTATACTCAAAATACACCTTTGGTACAAAATTGACAATCTCACAAGGATGAAATATCAGTAATTTTCTATTTACTGGTCGATCCCATCTTTTACGGAATCAATTCCTTTTTTGAATGTACAAAAATTTTGGGAGTTCAGCATGTCTGGAAGCACGGGAGAACGTTCTTTTGCTGATATTATTACCAGTATTCGATACTGGGTTATTCATAGCATTACTATACCTTCCCTATTCATTGCGGGTTGGTTATTTGTCAGTACGGGTTTAGCTTATGACGTGTTTGGAAGTCCTAGGCCAAACGAGTATTTCACGGAAAGCCGACAAGGAATTCCGTTAATAACCGACCGTTTTGATTCTTTAGAACAACTCGATGAATTTAGTAGATCCTTTTAGGAGGCCCTCAATGACCATAGATCGAACCTATCCTATTTTTACAGTGCGATGGCTGGCTATTCACGGACTAGCTGTACCTACTGTTTTTTTCTTGGGATCAATATCAGCAATGCAGTTCATCCAACGATAAAACAAATTCCAACTATAGAACTATGACACAATCAAACCCGAATGAACAAAATGTTGAATTGAATCGTACCAGTCTATACTGGGGTTTATTACTCATTTTTGTACTTGCTGTTTTATTTTCCAATTACTTCTTCAATTGAGAGAAAGAAAGAGACTAATAAGAATTCTCTTATCCCATTTGGAAGGATACCATCCTTATAACTACCCATGACTGTTTTTGTCTCTAGCATGACCAATTGATAAAATGTGGAGGAAAGTAGGGGAAATGGCCGATACTACTGGAAGAATTCCTCTTTGGCTGATAGGTACTGTAGCTGGTATTGCTGTGATTGGTTTAGTAGGTGTTTTCTTTTATGGTTCATATTCTGGATTGGGTTCATCTCTATAGTAATCGGAGGGACCAGATTGTAAACATGAAAAAGTAGGAGCTTAGCGGGTCCTTACCCCCCTTTATCTGATTAGAGCGGAAAGGACCCGCGGAATTTTTATTTTACTCTTATAACGCGAATTGAATCTATTCGATTCACTCTTATGAAGCAACAAGAAAAAGAGATCACTCGAGGATCCAATATCTTATTCCACGAAGGAAGTATCCTGAAAATCCTTGATTTAGTTTCGAGTAATAAACTAATAAAACCTTAATCAAAACTATTCAACTAGCCTAAAAATAAAAAAACCTTCAATGGAAGAGTTTACTTTTTTTTTGCAAAATTTCTGTAAATTTGAAGTTGAACTTAATTAAACAAGCCAAGCAATTTGCTCACAATCACAAGAAATTTTTCCCCCGCCATATTTTCTTCCCCTCTGTTTGTCCACTACCTCGGCTAAACCTAAGCAAAAGAAAAAGAGGTCCAAGAGACAGACCCGAATAAAGAAGAAATAGTAATCTTTGACGAATTAGGAAGAAAAAGGATTCTTATTTTGATACAAGAAGAATCGGCACAAGAAAAAGGCTTTTTCTTGTGCCGAATAGACGATTAAGAAGACCTGCAATCCCTCCGAAAAAGAAGAAATTTTAATTTGATTGTTCTCGCCTTTGCCTTGGATTCTCTTCTTTTGCATGGGATATAAATAAGGAATTCCAGACATCTCATAAACAAAAAGCAGTCTAAACAAAAAAAGGATTTCCAAAATAGATCATAGATAATTCTAGCAATTGCCAATAAATCGAGGCTTTTTACCAACTTGATGGTAAGAAATCCCGGGACCTAGAAATTCATTTCGTACAATTGAACCTTTTCAAACTGTTTCTTTTTGAGAACCAAAAAAACTTGTGCCAAAATAACGGATGCGAAGAAGAACAAAAGGCCTTGGACACGTAATGGATCCTGAAGCACGATTTCTGCGTCCCCCTGACCAAAACCTCCCACATTAGGATTGCTTGTTAATGGTTGATCAAGCTTGATGGATTCCCCCTCTGAAACAAGAAGTTCTGGTCCGGGAGGTATAATATCAATCACTTGGCGTCCATCTGATGCATCAACTATGGATATTTCATACCCCCCCTTTTCTTTACGTAGTATTTTTCTTACTATACCTGTTGACGTAGCATTATAGACTGTATTGTTACTCTTGCTACCATCAGGATAGATCTGTCCTCTTCCTCGGTTTCCCCCTACATATATGGGATATTTTAAGAAATGAGCATCTTTCTTCGTAGCAGGATCAGGGGAAAGAATGGGAAAGACAATTTCACTATATTTCTTACCGGGAACAGGGCCTATCACAAGAATGTTTTTTTTATCGGGACGATAACTCTGAAAAGCAAGATTTCCTATCTTTTCTTTTAACTCAGGGGAAATACGATCGGGCGGCGCTAATTCGAATCCCTCGGGCAAAATAAGAACAGCACCTACATTCAACCCTCCCTTTTTTCCATTAGCAAGAACTTGTTTCAATTGCATATCATAAGGAATTCGAAGAACTGCTTCAAATACAGTATCGGGAAGCACAGCTTGGGGAACTTCAATATCGACGGGCTTGCTAGCTAAATGGCAATTGGCACATACAATTCGTCCAGTTGCTTCTCGTGGGTTTTCATAACCCTGCTGCGCAAAAATGGGATATGCATTTGAAATAGATGTCCGAGTTATTACGTATATCATGATCGATACAGAAATCGATCGAGTTATCTGTTCCTTTACCCAAGAAAAAGTATTTCTATTTTCCATGTCCAATCGCAGATCCCAGAATTTCTACAATAAATTAGATAGGTAGCTAAGCTAATCTAGTTCCCTATACACGAATCTGTTGTCATTCTACTGCAACAGTTGTACTGCAATGATGAATACCTTAAAGTAGGTATAAATAGAAAGAATTTTGCTAAAATGGAAAAGGGCTTTCTTTCTAAAAAAAGATGCTTGCTAATTTGATTAATATTAATATCGGGAGATCAAATGAATTTATGCTTCACTAATTGAATGATAAATGACTACAAGCGAAGGAGATAGACGATTTAAACAAAAAAAGACCCAAAATTTCAAACATGTATCTAGAATTACTGGAAAACTACAAACAAAAATAGTGAAAATAAGCTCGTTAGGAGCCCATCCAAAATCGTTGTAGACCCAACGAATTACTAGTTCCCAACCACGGGTGGAGTGAAATCCAACAAAAAAATCAGTAACTAAAAGAATAAAAAAAGCTTTTATTGAGTCATTTAAATTATAGAAGAATTCCTGAACCCAAGAATTCAAAATGACAAGTTCCTCTTTACCCAGAAAAAAAGAACCACTTAGAATAGCCAAACAGATTATATTTGTCGAGAAATGCAAAATGGTATGGAGATGATCCTCATTATTTATTTTGACCCATTGTATTATTTCCTTGTGTATTCCTGTAGGAGGTTTTTGTACATGTGTCTTTAGTTTCCCTTTTATCATCTCGTCCAAGAGAGAAAGTTCTTCTAATTCTATGAATCTTTCTAGAATCCTTTTCTCTTGAATATCAGTTAAGAGAGTTTCGGATTGCCTGGTATTCCACCAATTCTTAATCCAAAGTTCCAGACATTTGTTAAATGAGGAAGAGACCCCCCAAGGCAAAAGTACGATAAATACAAGATATAGTAAAGAAGGCAATGCTTTCTTTTTTTTCATTTTTGATCTGTAAATGGAGTTGTTAATGAATATGCTTCATTCGCTGACTCTATTCCATTCCCTGACTCTATATGATGATATTTCTATTTCATGATATTTCTATTTCTTTGAAGCAAAAACTCTATAGGTTTGATACCCTGTATCTATTCTTCTTTTTTGTATATTAGTTATTAGTGGAATTTCAGTGCATTGGGTTCTTTCTTAGATCTAGATGGAATGAAATAGTGAAATAGAATAAAAAAAAAGCCCTTTCGGATGAAAAAGGAAGAATAGTATGCGATATATCTAACTTGGATAAAAAAAAATTAAAAGCAAATTTCTCTTATCCTCGTTTGTTCCTTCCTTTAGATAAATACTTAAAAATCCCCTTACAATAACAAATCCAATTTAGAAGGGACTTCCTCCCTGTGTTGAGAAAACTTTTCTTCTTCCAATTCTTCTTTTCTTCATTCAACTCAGTTCAAAAAAGATACCTCAAAATACTTCAATTGGTACGCGCAAGAAATAGGCCAATTCGGCAGCTTTTTGTTCAATTTCTCGTGGAGTAAAAAATTTATCATCAGTACGAGTCAAGGGAATGATCCCCTGGCCCCGGATTTCCATATAAAGAATACGACGAGGATAAAGACCCTCTTTAACCTGAATTCTAATTGATTGGATATCCCGCATAAGGAATCGAAGGAAGACGCGACGTTTTATTCCAGGGAATCCCCAACGAAAAATGCACACTATTCCCTCTTTTCTATCGAATCGGTCATAACCACTACCTACATTCCACAAAATAGTACACCACAAGTAGGAGCTAATGAATAGGCCTGCGATTCCGTAGAAAGACATCACGACCCCCTGCGGAAAAAAAAGAATTTCTTGAGATGGAAGTATAGATATAATATTCTTACCAAGATAACTGGAAATCCCAACCGATAAGAATCCTAGTGAACCTAGAAAAAGAATACAGGCCCAGAAAAAATTACCCCTTTTTCGAGAACCTTTTAGAAGTTCTACCCATATGTGTTCTGATCGCCAATTCATATTAGATATACTAAATCCAGCAGCGGTCGATTGAAATTGAGAGAATAAGCTAAATAATTTTGACTTTACTTTTTTTGATTCTGAAATCGCCTTCAGCAACTAGTACTCCTGTGAAATAATAGGTTAGATACATTGACTTTCTATTCAAAAAATATTCGTTGATTCAATTAAAATAAATAAAATAAAACTCGCTATACCTGGCTCTGCATATTCATGCATTTATGCTCGTAGCCTATATCCGCATCCATAACCGTTTTTCATTTGTGTGTAGAAAGTGTGTGTAGAAAAAGCCACATACCCTACCATATTATATTACTTACACTAAAAAATACTAGACAATCTTATTTTTTTGCACATAAAGAAATAAAGAAGTCATTGCAATTGCCGGAAATACTAAGCCTACTAAAGGCACGAAAATAGAAGGTAAGTTTAAATCCGTCATGGAATAGGTGTCTCAATTCAAATTTACTATTTCTATCTAGTCGAAAAATATCTTAAGATTCTTATGATATAATTAAGTATATCTATTATAAGGAATATTGACTATTGTATTGTATTTTTTATTTTTAGTTTGAAAAATATTCTGTAAAAAAAATGAAAGGATAATAAGAAAATTCCAAAAAAGGAGAACTAATTAAAAAGATTTTATTTTGATTTTCCCATCCTCATGGCCTTTCTATCTTTCTAATCTAATTTGAAATTGGATTCAAAAGAAAGCGGTTAGAATTTACTTCCTGCATACATACTTCTCTAGAAGCGCATACAATAATGCGTGGTAAAGGCGGAAAAATAGTATATTCAATCAAAATCAAAGGGCAAATTATCTTACCTACTATAGATCCCCTACTACCCTCTTAGACTTTAAAAGGCGATATACCACCCAAAGAAAGGGTATGAAAATGCCGGGTGGAGTTAGCTTTTCGACGAAGACCTGTCCCGTGCAGCGAAGCCCTGTTAGTAAGACCCCCCGCAATAATGGATTATAGAAGAATATTATTCCAAATACTCCTCTGGACGCATATAGTAGCATTGCGATTCCGAATCTTTTTTATTTATGAATATGAACAGAAAAAATTCATTGTATCGTTGGGTCGGAGCGGAGGTTTGGTCCAGAAAAATTAGAAACAAAACGTCTACTCTACCGCATTGAAGTCTATAGCGCTGTATTTCCACGAAAGTATAATTCTTACCATCAGGATACGATCCTTTCTTTTGAACTAAACGTCTCTACGATGGGTCCAGGTTCTATGTCCAATCCCAAATCAAGGATTTCTCGCTCTTGATCGGAGTCATAAACTAAAAAAAAACTACCTTTTTATCCTTTTTCTCAAGGTTATAGAAAACTTCCTTATCTAGTTCTAGCATTTTGAAAAAAAAAAAATGCTTCTTTTTTTACACACAGTTCGAGTCACTTGTTGACTCACGATTACGCCTGTTAAAAGTTTCAAACGTCCTCTTTTTTGAAATTGAAAGAGAGTCCTATAAAAAGGTCTAACTTCCAAACTATGTCTTTTTTCATTCATTCTCCTTTAGTTTTTTTCTCTATCTAGAAGTGGAATAGAATAACCCGGTTGAAGGGTAATGATCATACGTCTGTAATGCATTGTATGGCCCAGAATAGGTCCTATTCTTCTACCTTTTCCAGGTAGTCGATGGCTATTCACAGCTACCACCTTAACACCAAAGAAGAGTTCGACCCAATGCTTTATTTCTGTCTTAGTGAATCCCGATTCGACATTAAAAGTATATTGATTCTTTCCCAATAAACGAAGACTTTTTTCTGTAAATACTGCGTATTTGATTCCATTATCATTATCATATGATAATACTATATTTTATTATTTTATTATTTTATTTGTATTTCTTTATTGTATTATACCTTAATATATATATTCTAGATATATAGAATAGACGAATCTCAATTTGTCAAGTCTCATGATCATATCATGATCTATTTTTATTCGGCTCAATCTTTTTTTTCTAAAAAAGATTGAGCCGAGTTTAATTGCAATCAATTAGAAGAATAAAGAAGAATTACTGCATTTCATAACTGATTTTTTTCTCTTTTTATTTCGTTTCTTTTTTATTTATACCTTCTTTATCTTTAGTTTTATCTAGTTAATCAATAGTATCTACCGGCTCGAACTCGAATTTGATCGCCTTCCATACTTCACAAGCTGCGGCTAGTTCAGGACTCCATTTGCAAGCTGCTCGGATAATTTCATTACCTTCGCGAGCAAGATCGCGCCCTTCGTTACGAGCTTGTACACAGGCTTCTAAAGCCACTCGATTAGCTGCTGCACCAGGTGCATTTCCCCAAGGATGTCCTAAAGTTCCTCCACCAAATTGTAATACAGAATCGTCCCCAAAGATTTCGGTCAGAGCTGGCATATGCCAAACATGAATACCACCTGAAGCTACCGGTATAACACCTGGCATGGATACCCAGTCCTGAGTGAAAAAGATACCGCGAGCACGATCTTTTTCAATAAAATCATCGCGCAATAAATCAACAAAACCTAAAGTCATTTCGCGTTCCCCTTCTAACTTACCTACTACTGTACCGGAGTGGATATGATCTCCCCCAGACATACGCAATGCTTTAGCTAATACACGGAAATGCATACCATGATTTTTCTGTCTATCAATAACTGCATGCATTGCACGGTGAATGTGAAGAAGTAGGCCATTGTCGCGGCAATAATGAGCCAAAGTAGTATTTGCGGTGAATCCCCCAGTTAAGTAGTCATGCATTACAATAGGAACCCCTAATTCTCTTGCAAATACAGCTCTCTTAATCATTTCTTCACATGTACCCGCAGTCGCATTCAAGTAATGCCCCTTGATTTCACCGGTTTCGGCCTGTGATTTATAAATAGCTTCGGCACAAAAGACAAAACGGTCTCTCCAGCGCATAAATGGTTGTGAGTTTACGTTTTCATCATCTTTGGTAAAATCAAGTCCACCACGTAGACACTCATAACACGCTCTACCATAATTTTTTGCGGATAATCCCAATTTTGGTTTAATAGTACATCCCAATAAAGGACGACCGTACTTGTTCAACTTATCTCTTTCAACTTGGATACCATGAGGCGGGCCTTGGAAAGTTTTTGAATAAGTAGGGGGAATTCGTAGATCCTCCAAACGTAGAGCACGTAGGGCTTTGAAACCAAATACGTTACCTACAATGGAAGTAAACATGTTAGTAACGGAACCCTCTTCAAATAGGTCTAATGGATAAGCTACATAACAGATCCATTGGTTGTCTTCCCCAGCAACAGGCTCGATGTGATAGCATCGTCCTTTGTAACGATCAAGACTGGTAAGTCCATCAGTCCAAACAGTTGTCCATGTACCAGTAGAAGATTCGGCAGCTACTGCAGCCCCTGCTTCTTCGGGCGGAACCCCAGGCTGAGGACTTACTCGGAATGCTGCCAAGATATCAGTATCCTTAGTTTCATACTCTGGGGTGTAGTAAGTCAATTTATAATCTTTAACACCAGCTTGAAATCCAACACCTGCTTTAGTTTCTGTTTGTGGTGACATAAGTCCCTCCCTATAACTCTTGAATTAAGAATTCTCACAATAACAGGGTCTACTCGATGTTAATTAGGCGTAAATGAAACTTTAGCAAAAATCTCGTAAAACAAAAAGGATATTCAATTAATATAATATCAACTCATTAAAGAAAATTGAGGGCATGCTTAGGTTAATGAATATGTTTCATTCATATATAATGCGTACACCCTGTGTATGTTCTATCCTATAGGAATTCCAATATAGGAATTCGATAGGAATTGAGTTGTTGTTATGGTAAGTTAACACGGTTCGTTATTAAACCATGGATTTGATTTACCAAATCCATAATTATTGTATACTCTTTGATAGATATAGCGCAACCCAAATTAATTCCTAATCCTTATTTTACAAGTTCTTAATAGTTCTCTTTTCTTATTTTGAATGCAAATACCTAACTAAATACTAATAAAATTCTTTGTTGACAGCAATCTATGCTTCACAGTAGTATATATTTTGTATATCGAAGTCCTAGATAGGAAAGTAGAGTAGGCACAGATCCTCCACAAAAGGCAAAATGTATATGAAAAAAAAGATTGATTGAACTTTCCAATGGACTCATTCCATGAGTAAACGATTGAATGGGATTCGCTTGGGCAACGAAATCAAGTCCTGGTCCCCTTTTCTCTCTTATTGAATTAACTAATTCATTTCCTTTTTACTTTTGGATTTTTTTTGATTTGATTTGGCATTATTCAACAATAAAAAAAGAAAAATTTCGACAAATTCCTTTTTTTTAATTATGTGATAATTATGAGAACCAATCCTACTACTTCTCCTCCCGGGGTTTCCACAATTGAAGAAAAAAGTACAGGTCGTATCGATCAAATTATTGGACCCGTGCTGGATGTCACTTTTCCCCCAGGCAAGTTACCTTATATTTATAACGCTTTGGTAGTCCAGAGTAGAGACACTGCCGATAAGCAAATTAATGTGACTTGTGAGGTACAACAATTATTAGGAAATAATCGAGTTAGAGCTGTAGCTATGAGTGCTACGGACGGGTTGATGAGAGGAATGGAAGTGATTGACACGGGAGCTCCTCTCAGTGTTCCGGTCGGTGGAGCTACTCTCGGACGAATTTTCAACGTTCTTGGGGAGCCTGTTGACAATTTGGGTCCTGTAGATAGTAGTGCAACGTTCCCTATTCATAGATCTGCGCCTGCCTTTATCGAGTTAGATACGAAATTATCCATCTTTGAAACAGGTATTAAGGTCGTCGATCTTTTAGCTCCTTATCGACGTGGAGGAAAAATAGGACTATTTGGGGGGGCTGGAGTAGGTAAAACAGTACTGATCATGGAATTAATCAATAACATTGCTAAAGCTCATGGGGGCGTATCCGTATTCGGTGGAGTAGGGGAACGGACTCGTGAAGGAAATGATCTTTATATGGAAATGAAGGAATCCGGAGTAATTAATGAAAAAAATATTGAGGAATCAAAGGTAGCTCTAGTCTATGGCCAAATGAATGAACCACCGGGAGCTCGTATGAGAGTTGGTTTAACTGCCCTAACTATGGCGGAATATTTCCGAGATGTTAATAAGCAAGACGTGCTTTTATTTATCGATAATATCTTTCGTTTTGTTCAAGCAGGATCAGAGGTATCCGCTTTATTAGGGAGAATGCCCTCCGCAGTGGGTTATCAACCTACTCTTAGTACAGAAATGGGTTCTTTGCAAGAAAGAATTGCTTCTACTAAAAAGGGATCTATAACTTCGATTCAAGCAGTTTATGTACCTGCAGACGATTTGACCGACCCTGCCCCTGCCACAACATTTGCACATTTGGATGCTACTACCGTACTTTCCAGAGGATTAGCTTCCAAGGGTATTTATCCAGCAGTAGATCCTTTAGATTCAACCTCGACTATGTTACAGCCTCGGATCGTTGGCAACGAACATTATGAAACTGCGCAAAGAGTTAAGGAAACTTTACAACGTTACAAAGAACTTCAGGACATTATCGCAATTCTTGGCTTGGATGAATTATCGGAAGAGGATCGTTTAACTGTAGCAAGAGCAAGAAAAATTGAGCGTTTCTTATCACAACCGTTCTTTGTGGCAGAAGTTTTTACTGGTTCTCCAGGAAAGTATGTTGCTCTTGCGGAAACTATTAGGGGATTTCAACTAATCCTTTCCGGAGAATTAGACGGCCTACCTGAACAGGCTTTTTATTTGGTGGGTAACATCGATGAAGCTAGCACGAAAGCTATAACCTTAGAAGAGGAGAACAAATCGAAGAAATGAAATTAAATCTTTATGTACTGACTCCTAAGCGAATTATTTGGGATTGTGAAGTGAAAGAAATCATTTTATCCACTAATAGTGGCCAAATTGGCGTATTACCAAACCACGCCCCCATTAACACAGCAGTAGATATGGGTCCTTTGAGAATACGCCTCCTCAACGACCAATGGTTAACAGCGATTCTGTGGAGCGGTTTTGCGAGAATAGTTAATAATGAGATCATCATTTTAGGAAATGATGCGGAACTGGGTAGTGATATTGATCCGGAAGAAGCTCAAAAGGCACTTGAAATAGCCGAAGCTAACTTGAGTAAAGCTGAGGGTACGAAAGATTTGGTTGAAGCGAAGCTCGCTCTCAGACGAGCTAGGATACGAATCGAGGCTGTCAATTGGATTCCCCCATCCAATTGAAGACAATCCAGTGGTTTATAGTTGATACAAAGAAAAAGGGAAGAGGGGTAGAAAAAGTTATTAGATAGCGAAGCGAAGTAAGTCCAATGCTATCTAGTAATTTTTCTACCTACTTACCTACTATTGGATTTGAACCAATGACTCCCGCCGTATGAAAGCAATACTCTAACCACTGAGTTAAGTAGGCAATTTATCACCACAAAGGAAGACCCATTACTTCGATCGATTATATATTGAATCCCTTTTCTAAGCAATACCGCTCTGTTATTGGTCTGTTATATACTAAATACTAAACTAAATACTAAACAGATACAGATCAAAGGGGTATCCTCTGGCATTAGAAAATATTCATCTTGACAAGAAATTATCTATATGTTAAGATATCTCTGATAAGGGCTATAGCTCAGTTCGGTAGAGCAACTCGTTTACACGTGCGCCAATGCTTTTCAAAGGAGCTTATTATGCAATGAACATAATCGATCTTATTGCAAAATCAATGTCTTACTTCATAGATTCGAGAGAATAGGAGAACAGTAGCCTGACAAACAGTCGGTTCAGTCCGATTCAGGTGCCAATTCAGGTGCCTAATCAAATAGAACCCTTATGGATTTGCTAGTTGATAAGGTAAATATCCAGCCCACTAAATGCTAGGCGTAATGAGGATAAGGGCCTCCAAAAAACTTCTTTTCGTTCTATGAACTTTAAGGTGTATGAAGTCTCATAGTTAACTCTTGCAGTGGAACGATAGAGACTCCATTTCACTTAGGTTGATTTAATTTAGACCGGAGGCAGACCTAAGTCAAGGTAATCCTCCTTTGAAACACTTTGGTATTGCTCCTAGATAGATCATAATACAAAAAATCAATCAGAGCACAGGGAGCCATCTCATTATCTTTCCGTAAAGAAAAACTATGGTGGACTAACTGATCTTTAAATCAGTTTATGAAAGAGCCCAATGCAAAAAAATGCATGTTGGGTCTTTGAAACAGTTCAAATCATTTCGATAATAATCCGTTTGATCTGTTTTACCGAGAAGGTCTACGGTTCGAATCCGTATAGCCCTAATATGCCCTTTTTTAGATTTTAGGATCTCTATCCTATGTTTTCTTTAGTTTAGTATAGTTTTCATTTTCTCATTAGTATTTGTTTATAGACTGGATAGGCGCCTGCGACATAGAATAGAGATAAAAGCATTACCAAAGGCTCATTCATCGAAAATCAAAATCATACAGACAGGAAAAGAAAAACGAATTTCTATCAAATCAATAGAAGAAAGGATCCTTTCCCTGATTTGAATCCCGTCCTCCTTCAAATAGGATATCTCTAGACTTCCCTATAATAACTGCAATGATTTTATCCATTTTGCGAATTCCTACTTTGTTTTAAGTATATTTATTACTTTGTTTATAGATACATTATGTAAATTGATCAACTTTAAATAGAAAAAATAAAGTAAAGAGTAAATAAGAAAACAGAATATTCTGTCTCATAGTTCTGAAATAGAGTTCTTTATTTTTATTTTATAGTATTACTTCTCATTAATTATACTGCATAGATTAGTCCTACTATCTTAATTAGGTTCTAATTTAGTAGTATTCTCATTTTTATTTAATAGTCTCTTATTATTTTATTATTAAATATTAAATAAAGGATAGAGCTATTCTTTTTTCTAGAGATTCTAGAGAAAGCGAGACAAAGTGAAACGAGAAAGTTTTCTTTATATAAGAATTAGATCTACATACACCATATCTAAATAGAATGGAAATCCAAAAGAAAGGGAGTTGGGATTCCATTGGATGAATCTTTAAAGAAGATGCAGCACAGAGGAAACAAAGGCTAAACTTAAACTAAGCGCTTTTGTTTGAACAAAAAAGATTCTTGTTTCACCGAGGAAAAGAGAGAAGTTCTGGATAAATTGACAATGCTGAATTGAATTGACTAATTTAAGTTCCGCCTATTCCACATTAATGGGAGTACATTATGTTTCTGCTTCACGAATATGATATTTTTTGGACATTTCTAATAATAGCAAGCCTTATTCCTATTTTGGCATTTTCGATTTCAGGACTTTTAGCCCCGGTTAGTGAAGGACCAGAGAAGCTTTCTAGTTATGAATCGGGTATAGAACCCATGGGAGGGGCTTGGGTACAATTCCGAATACGCTATTATATGTTTGCGCTCGTTTTTGTTGTTTTTGATGTGGAAACCGTCTTTCTATACCCTTGGGCAATGAGTTTCGACGTATTGGGTGTATCCGTTTTTATCGAAGCTTTGATTTTCGTGCTTATCTTAGTTGTTGGTTTAGTTTATGCATGGCGAAAAGGAGCCTTGGAATGGTCTTAACTGAATATTTAGACAAAAAAAAAGAAGGAAAAGATTCTATTGAGACAGTTATGAATTTGATTGAGTTTCCCTTACTTGACCAAACAAGTTCCAATTCTGTTATTTCAACTACACCAAATGATCTTTCGAATTGGTCAAGACTCTCCAGTTTATGGCCCCTTCTATACGGTACCAGTTGTTGTTTCATTGAATTTGCTTCATTAATAGGCTCACGATTCGACTTTGATCGTTATGGATTGGTACCAAGATCAAGTCCTAGGCAAGCAGACCTAATTTTAACAGCCGGTACGGTAACAATGAAAATGGCTCCCTCTTTAGTGAGATTATACGAGCAAATGCCTGAACCAAAATACGTCATTGCTATGGGAGCCTGTACTATTACAGGGGGAATGTTCAGTACGGATTCCTATAGTACTGTTCGGGGAGTTGATAAGTTAATTCCTGTGGATGTCTACTTGCCGGGCTGCCCACCTAAACCGGAGGCAGTTATAGATGCCCTAACAAAACTTCGTAAGAAGATATCGCGAGAAATAGTTGAGGATCAAACTCTATCTCAAAATAAAAATAGATGTTTTACTACCAGTCACAAGCTTTATGTTAGGCGCAGTACTCATACAGGAACTTATGAGCAAGAATTGCTCTATCAATCACCATCTACATTAGATATATCTTCTGAAACTTTTTTCAAATCCAAAAGTTCAGTACCTTCCTACAAATTAGTGAATTAGGAGAGGGGCTCTTTTGTGTAGAAAAATAAAAAGCAGGGCAATCTTTCAAACTTGCATCCGAAATGTGAAATATTTATACAAAGAGGGAGAGATGAAGACAATGCAGCAGGGTTGGTTATCTAATTGGCTAGTCAAACATGAGGTGGTTCATAGATCTTTGGGCTTTGATCACCGAGGAATAGAGACTTTACAAATAAAAGCAGGGGATTGGGATTCCATTGCTGTCATTTTATATGTATATGGTTACAATTATTTACGCTCCCAATGTGCTTATGATGTAGCACCCGGTGGATCTTTAGCTAGCGTGTATCATCTTACGAGAATACAATATGGTATAGATAATCCAGAAGAAGTCTGCATAAAAGTCTTTGCCCAAAAGGATAATCCTAGAATTCCGTCTGTCTTCTGGATTTGGAGAAGTGCCGATTTTCAAGAACGCGAATCTTATGATATGGTGGGAATCTCTTATGATAATCATCCGCGCCTTAAACGTATCCTAATGCCTGAAAGTTGGATAGGCTGGCCCTTACGTAAGGATTATATAACCCCCAATTTTTATGAAATACAAGATGCTCATTGAATGATAAGAAATTCATGCTCACTTATACAACACAACTCCAGATTTTATTCAAGTCAAGGAATATTTTTAGGTTCTTTTCCTAGATGAAACGGAATACCTATTTATAATTAATTCCTAATTATACAAAAGCATTCCAGATAGACTGAGCAAAAAAAGGGTTTCATTTGGATTCCCCTATTTTGAAAATCGCATATTAATTTCCTTCATATGAACAGAAAAATAGGATGACTCAAAGAAGTTCTCTACCAGGAACTTTGTACCGCGCACATTACTTAGCACAACTAGGAAAATAAGATAAGATAAAGATAAGCAAGACTAAAAAAATATTCGTCGGAATAGCGGAATACAAAATTAAGAAACGCAAAAAAATAAAGGGGAATCTCACCCCCTTCTTTATCATAAAGAAAAGATATATTTTAAAACTTCTTTAAAAAGAAAAAGAAGTGCCTCTATATTTATATTATAGATTTATCCACTTAGATGAATAAATATTATTAATGAATATGTATCACAATCCATCTCGAGGTATTTGGATCAATACCTATTCGGTGGATCTTTTTTTTTTTTTTCTCTGCCAGGAACCAGATTTGAACTGGTGACACGAGGATTTTCAGTCCTCTGCTCTACCAACTGAGCTATCCTGACCTTTTCTTGTGCATCATCCTAGTAGAGTATTTGTATCTATGTCAATTAAAAGGACTAAAAATTAATTAAAGTATTTCAAATTTTAAATTTGAAAATGGGGGGGGTAGTCCTATGCATTGTGCATGGTTTACTTAAATAAAACTTAAAAATAGAGTGAATAACCAAGATTTCTTGCCGATACTCTAATAAAAAAGAAATCTATTCAATGAATAGGATAAGATCCATTGAGTTCTCTTCGCATTCCTTTGTGAAAGAGTAGAATGAGAAAGCTAATGAATCTTAAACCCATTGCATTGATAAAAAGAAAAAAAAGTGCATTGATAAAAAGAAAAAAAAAAGAGGATAAATAATAATAATATAGTATAGTTAGGGAATAAAAGAGGATTTGGGGATAGAGGGACTTGAACCCTCACAACTTATAAAGTCGACGGATTTTCCTTTTACTAGAAATTTCATTGTTGTCAGTATTGACATGTAGAATGGGACTCTCTCTTTGTCCTCGTCCGATTAATCCACTTTTTTAAAGATCTCGAAAACTTTGAATTTTAATTGAAGAATTTGATTATTCAATATTCGATTGGAGTGGATTCACAATAATGAAAAAAAAAAATTATGATATGAGTTTTTTATTTCATAATCATTATCATTTCTAATTTCATTTTTAAAAAAGATAAAGAACCTATATTATAATTAGAATATAATATGAGTTCTGTGATTAATCGTTTGCTATGTCAGTATCTATACGTGTTTATTAAATGTATAAGGTATAAAACCCCTCTTTCTCTAATTTAGAACTAGAAGGAATTCCACTAACAACACAACGTAATTAACTCGATTCGTTAGAACAGCTTCCATTGAGTCTCTGCACCTATCCTTTTCCTTTGTATTCTAGTTCGAGAACCCCTTGTTTTCTCAAAACACGGATTTGGCTCAGGATTGCCCTTTTTTAATTCCAGGGTTTCTCTGAATTTGGAAGTTACCACTTAGCAGGTTTCCATACCAAGGCTCAATACAATCAAGTCCGTAGCGTCTACCGATTTCGCCATATCCCCATTTCCCTCTTCTTTGAGACCAGGATTCCTTGTGTAATTTCATCCATCTCTTAGTTTTTTTTTTGAATCATTGAGTTCATCACTCAACGTAGTCTAGCAGTTCAGTTCGACTCTATTTGAGAGACCTCGCTTGCTTATTGCAATTCAGAATTGAATTGATTCTATCCTTGATGTATTTGCAATTCAATCCGAATCAATATATCCAAAAGTTTTTATCTCCCCCACCTCCCGTCTTACTTTTTTATAGTATTCAAAATTATACTATAACGCTTGATATTTATTCTTTTTTTCTAATCAGAATTAGCAATTTTATTTACTCTGACTCTATGTTCCCCTTAGTGAAATATTAATCCTCAAATTATTAACAAATAATAAAGTCTATAATGATCGAATGAAAATACCAATAAATTCTATAATTTTATTTTTTAATATCCTATAGTTAAGCATATCAAGCTAACTTTATCTTTAAGAAGTTTTAGTATTTTTTTATTTTTATAAGTATAACTTCAAATTTAGAACTAGTTAATAGCTAAGATTAATAACTAATATCTGAGATTTTACGGATTTCCTATACTATACCTATTTCTATTTGTTACACTATTTCCGTTATGTAAGCCCACTTAGCTCAGAGGTTAGAGCATCGCATTTGTAATGCGAGGGTCATCGGTTCAAATCCGATAGTCGGCTTTTTTTTCTCTATCGATGTTCTACGAACAAGAATCTCTTTTTTCCGAATTAAATGGAGAATCCAGGATCTTTTATGTTTTTTACCTTACAATTTTGCTAGATACAAAACAATAAAATAAATAATATATATACAAAAAAAAAAGATTTTGATGAAATTCCATTTTTTTGGGGTACTTTAGTTGATTTTACTCTGTTTATCCTGTAGTTTAATTCAGTTTTAATTTCGATGTATTCTGTAATGTAAATACAATGAAATTAATTGTGTAAAATGAAATTTCAATAAAATAAAAAAAGGAGTCTTCATGTCCCGTTATCGAGGACCTCGTTTAAAAAAAATACGCCGTCTGGGAGCTTTACCAGGACTCACTAGAAAAACACCTAAATCCGGAAGTAATCTTAAAAAAAAATTCAATTCTGGGAAAAAGGAGCAATATCGTATTCGTCTTCAAGAAAAACAGAAATTGCGTTTTCATTATGGTCTGACAGAACGACAATTACTTAGATATGTACATATCGCTGGAAAAGCAAAAAGGTCAACAGGCCAGGTTTTACTACAATTACTTGAAATGCGTTTGGATAATATCCTTTTTCGATTGGGTATGGCTTCAACCATTCCTGGGGCCCGCCAATTAGTCAACCATAGACATATTTTAGTTAATGGTCGTATAGTCAATATACCAAGTTTTCGTTGCAAACCCCGAGATATTATTACTACGAAAGATAACCAAAGATCAAAAGGTCTGGTTCAAAATTATATTGCTTCATCGGACCCGGGGAAATTGCCAAAGCATTTGGCGATTGACACGTTGGAATATAAAGGACTAGTAAATAAAATCCTAGATAGGAAGTGGGTCGGTCTCAAAATAAATGAGTTGTTAGTTGTAGAATATTACTCTCGTCAGACTTGAACTTAACGAAAAAAGGAAAGGTTCATAGAATTTTCTTCCCCTTCCCCTTTCCCCGAACTAAATCGCCCTAAGACCATTACCATTAATTTGTATTTTCCCATCAACTAGCTAAAATTGATTAACCCTAGGATTAGGATCCTTTTTTCTTTTTTCCTCTATGTGTATTTTACATACCACAGTAATTTGCTATAGAGAATTTCTAATTTCTATTAAATCAAAATAAGATAATATAAGATATTATATTATTGCTGGAAAAAATTGTTATTTGATTTGATACATTGTGATCCTTAACGTTGATGAATTAAGAAAAACGGAAAGAGAGGGATTCGAACCCTCGGTAAACAAAAGTCTACATAGCAGTTCCAATGCTACGCCTTGAACCGCTCGGCCATCTCTCCTACATAACTTATTATGGAAAATAAACTGAGTGAATAGCGAGTTTTCTTATTCCTGCAGTACAGGTACAACCGCAACCACTCGGGGGTTCCATAGTTCTATTGGAAAAATTCCTTTTGATCTAAGTGGAAGGATACAGGATTTTTTACTAGAAATTGCGCTCGCTATAAAATAAAAGTTTTAATTTGGGTTTTCCCGCAACTAAAGAAAAAGAAAATGGAAGAATTCTTCTTATTGCATAATAAAATAAAGAAACCTTAGAATTCCGTTTGCATAAGATACGCTACACCATACTATCGAAATCAAAAATAGGGTATGAGACAATTAATAACTTTGAAAACACGAAATAGTTGATAACATAAGTTGTTGTTCAGAAATAGGAAAGTGGAATGAAATCCAGTCTTAGTCAAATATTTCATATCTCTTCGTGTCCAAGCAGAAGGAAAAGGATACAATTTGAGCTGAGCGGAAAATCCATATCTCTCTTATCCATTTAAAGCATATGGATTTAGAGTAGAGCATATGGATCAATCTATTTATAATTATAAGAATCGAATGTGTTTGTTTTTATGTTATTTTGTGAAGGAATGAAAACAATTCTATATAGAATGGGTTGGGAATTATGCCTAGATCCCGTGGAAATGGAAATTTCATTGATAAGACCTCCTCAATTGTAGCCAATATTTTATTGCGAATAATTCCGACAACCTCAGGAGAAAAAAAGGCATTTACTTATTATAGAGATGGTGCGATTTGACTCTTTTTTTTGCTTTTTTTTAGCCCTACCTATACCTCAGTCTTACGAAAAAGAGAGGGGGGTTGGCATAGAGAGAACCAAATTTGTAAAGCAAACAAACCCACGCTTCGGGAAGGTGAGGCGAACTAACAATTCCTTCCGTCGTGTATCCTCGATTGATGCGGCTTCAGATACTTCAATTGTAGATTTGAGTATTGAGCGAAAGGTTACACCTACAGGATATGGTATGGTATGGATTACAGGCCAATCCTACTCTATTAGTATCCGTAGGCAGCATAGGGGAGAAAAGCACTACACCTAGAAATAGGAATCAACAAGAGAAAAACTTTGTTAGAAATTACCCCTTTCCTGATCGGTTATCAGGGCTGGGGAAGAATGGTTGGGATAACAAACAACCATCAGGTTTGTACTTTGGATACCCTATAACCATCAAAGATCGTTGAAGTAGCTAATTCCTCTAAATAGGAGGCGTTGAGAACAAAGAAATTATTGGAGCTATCGTTTTCCTCTAGCATTAATAGAATTCATTGGTGTTAAGAAAAACCTCTTGTGGGAAGGTTGGCTAGAGATTTCTTGGAAAAATACCAGCCCCTTTCGGTTCATAATGAGACGGGACTAATTCTATTTTGATTCTATAGATTATTTCGCTTAGTACTATTATGTACAGAAGGGAGGAGCCGTATGAGATGAAAACCTCATGTACGGTTTTGGAACGGAGATTTTTTGAATAGAATGAACGACCGTAACGGATGTTGGCTCAATCCGAAGGAAATTATGCGGAAGCTTTGCAAAATTATTATGAAGCTACGCGACTAGAAATCGATCCCTATGATCGAAGTTATATACTCTATAACATAGGCCTTATACACACAAGCAATGGAGAGCATACAAAGGCTTTGGAATATTATTTCCGGGCACTAGAACGAAACCCCTTCTTACCGCAAGCTTTTAATAATATGGCCGTGATCTGTCATTACGTGCGACTATCTCCACTATAGAAAGAAAAAAAAAAAAGAGAGGATCAAATTTTCTAGTAAATACTAGAAAAAAAGGGCTTTCTACATAGGGATCGTAAAAACAACGATTTTTCCCTATCAGCTGTAGGAAGGAAGGACACTTCACGAGAATCAAAAAACGAAGAAAGTATGGCCTATACTACTACTCTATGGATAAAGTTTCTCAAATTGATAGAGAAAGCACCGTAAAGATCAATTAGTGAGCGACTGGGTCGATACAACTAAAAAAAACTGCTTACTTATCCCATGATATGGGGCAAAATTTAGGAATCCGCTTATGTAATAGAGCCGATCCACTAAGGGATTAAGCAGCGGTGTAGTATCAGATCCCAAAGATAGTAAGTTCTTTTTTCTTTCTTATGGAAAAAAGTCTTTTTCAAGGATTCTATAGAGATTTCATATATGAAACCGGGATAGTTACCTCTCAGAAAATTTGAACGAAGGCTCTATATCTATCTATGCTTCATTCTTCTGAAGGTGGGAAAAAAGATCAAACTGATTATTGATAAAAATTAGGGTTTGAAACTTAGGTAATTAATTTCTTCTGCTTAACCCAAGAACAAATTGGATCGATTTTTGATAAATCGAATTCAGTTAAGATAGGGGAAATTCAGATAGCAATTTCTGAGCCGTATGAGGTAGGAAACTCTCAAGTACGGTTCTAAGGGAAGGAACTTCCTATTCCGACCGAGGAGAACAGGCCATTCTACAGGGTGATTCGGAAATTGCGGAAGCTTGGTTTGATCAAGCTGCTGAATATTGGAAACAAGCTATAGCGCTTACTCCGGGAAATTATATTGAAGCACAGAACTGGTTGAAGATTACGAAGCGCTTTGAATTTGAATAAGACCATGCTCCTTCTTTTTCATAAAATGGGTGGTTTGGTTGTTGATCCATTAATCAAATAAATTAGGTCGTAAGATCGAATCAAGAATTTCATTATATCCATTTCTTATACCTTCTATTTTATATGATATTTCATAAGAATAAACCATAGGGATAGGGTCTAGAATAGAAGTAATAAAGTGAATAAAAAGAGGGGGCAATCTAAATATTGCTAATATATTAGGACCATCTTATTAATAATTCTAATGAGTTATCTTGGAATTTAGAATCAAATAAAAAACCCTATATTATGCTCAAGGAAAGTAGATATAGATAGGAGCTTATGCCCTCAAAAAAAATACACTAGTTTCTTAAATTAAAAATAAAAAAGATTTTTTTCTTACGTCGAGAAATATTTGTTTTTCAAGATAAACAATGTCCGTTAGGCACCTAATCTTTATGTCATAATAGACCCGAACACTTGCCTCGGATTGACTTCAATATATAATTGCTCCAGTGAATAACTAAAAAAAAAATAGAAGGATGGTAGATAGTAAAGAAAAGAACTAAT